>NW_005842833.1:581609-600004 GCF_000455745.1 Alligator sinensis
TCCCTGGGGGTCACAAGAAATAATGGCCATAAGCTAGCAGACAGCAGATTTAGACTGGACATTAGGAAGAACTTCTTCACAGTTAAAGTGGCCAAAATCTGGAATGGGCTCCCAAGGGAGGTGGTGCTCTCCCCTACCCTGGGGGTCTTCAAGAGGAGGTTATATAGGCATCTGAACCCAGAACTCTTTCCTGCCTATGCAGAGGGTCGGACTCGATGATCTACTGAGGTCCCTTCCGACCCTAGCATCTATGAATCTATTAGCTCAGTGGTGGGAGAGTAGGGGCAGCATGAGCTGCTCGCACTCTCCAGCCAACCTGGGCACATGATCTAGGGGCCTGAGGGCCGGCCCCTCAAGCTCCTGGAGCACCAACCCACCTTCCCTGCTTATAGGCCACGTCTACACAAGCGGCAGACTGCACAGCTGTTATTGCAGACTCATTTAGTGCTTGCATAAGCAGGTACTAAATGCATAGTACTTGCATAAGCAAGTATTAAATGACTGCATAGCAGCTGATGTTACTTCGCTGTACCATTGCCGCACATTTTTTTTTTTCAGATGCTACTGCACAGTGGCAACAAGCTACTGCACAGTAACGTTACATCATGGTTAATGTCCGCCAACGCTACTGTGCAGTTGGAGCGAGATACTGCACAGCAGCTTGCTGCTATTGTGCAGTAGCATCTCATGTAGATGCACCCCACATACCCCAGGGTGCCTCTGGGAAGGTACCCCAGGGAAGTCGGGATTCCCCACTCAGCCAGCCCCACTTCTGCAATCATGGGGGACGGGTCTGGCTGAGCGGGCTTTCCCTGCTCACCCAAAACTGCCTCCAGAAATCACATCACCCCTTATCCCTCATCAAGGGCAGGACGAGAGGCGATATGCATTTCACCCAGTGAAGCAGATCCACTGTGCCCAAAACACCGCAGCACAGCTGAGCTGCTTGATCTGGTCACGTCTATTTCTAGCTTAGTACTTCGTCCATACAGCACGCTGGCACGGCGCTCCTAGCACAGGCACAGCCTAGGTGTTGAAGCAGTGGTACGAACAATATGCCACACACTGTCAAACACAAAAAGTGAAACTGAAAAAGCAGTAATTTTCTCTGATCAGTCAGAGCTAGTCTATACTTAAATATATGTCTTTCACATAGTTATATCAATAAAACCCTCCTAGTGCGGACTCACTTATACCAAAAAAAGTGTTGCGCCAATGTAGCTATTTTCAGTTCACTCAGCAAATAAACTATAGTGACAGAACACCTGTATAACTGCATCTGCTGGTATAGAAACATTACCTACAAACACGCTATAACCCTACACTGACAGCACCATACTTCCTAAGGTTTCTAGTGTAGACTCAGCCTTGTTATCAAAGGCTTGAATTTTTAGTATAGTAGGTAAAATTTTCAAAATGTTATTTAAAATGAATGCCTTCAAGTCAAAGCTCAAGCCCAGCTCAAAATATATTTGATCATGCAAGAGAGACTGGAAATGCTTTCTTTGATGGGACTGCATGTAGGTATGAATTCAGATAATTTTCCTGTATCTGTAAACACATATCCACAAGCATATAAGATTGCATAACTAGAAAGAAGTTTGTTTAAACAAAATCTAAAATGTAAGAAGAAAAAATGCAAATCATCTGCCACTGGAAAAATTATAGTAGTTTTCAGCTCTCTCTCATGCACCAGTCTGACCGCCTGTTTTGCATAGTTAAGATTTTTACAAGGAAACTAAGGGATTTTCAAATACAACACACCCAATATCAAAATACTGGTTTTGATATTGTTACATATTTTGGTATCTGTGTCATAAAGAAGCATACCAGCAGCTACACAGCCTCTAAAAAAAGTCAGCAAAGAGAAGCCAGGACAAAAGAAACACTGTCTAACTGGATACCAAGTTAAGACAAAAAAGGAGCATTGTTTATATGGGACTTTCCAGACTAATAGGAAACACGTGGGTTTTTGAGTCATCAGTCATGACCTTCTGGTATTAAAAGGTTGGAGCTAACCTGTAAACACGAAGCTGATATTTCTTGTTTGGCTGTAACGCTAATATATAGGTCTCTGCCACAGCACTGGTCATGACTCATGAGCCAGGACATCGACGGTCTTTGGCAATTAACTTTACTTCTGTGTTTCTACTGTAGGGGTACAACACTCCGCGTCGGAGGGCCACTTGCAAGGTACACCGTCCAGTGGAGGACCACCACTCCTGGGATCAGCTCTGATCTGGTCTATGTCCTCAATATGTCGGCAAGTGGGAAACCTGAACGGCACAGGGAGGCACAGGCAGAGATTAATGAAGTGCAGCATAGCTTGGACATGGACTTGCTATTTTGCTTTTTCATTTAATAAAAACAGTTATAAAAAGAATTGGGACAGGCTGTTGGGATGGACCTGGCAGCCTGCAGTCTACCACATCTGCAAAGTGGGAACATTTTACTACCAGCGTTTACTACTTCAGGGCAGCATGAAAATTAAGACATTTTGAAAGACAGAATAAGTCTACTAGGATTATTCAATGCTAAAAATACAAAATAATAATCACCGTCATTATTGATTATTATTATTATTATTATTATTACATTGCCTGTGGGTTTGCTCCGCACAAAACCCCATCCGCCCCTCTCTTCTAACGAGGTGATGTTTCCCCGTTTGTGCCGTCTCTCTTTCCAACCAAACCACTACATTTCAGTTAAACTAAGGCTTCGGCAAACAGTAAAGGTAAAAGACAAGCTCTGTATGTTTGAGGGCAGAGGAGCGGGGAGGAGATTTTTGCCCAGAGCCACACCACGATGACTAAAACAAAAAGCCCCATGCTCTTCAGGCTACACCACAATCTTGGCAGCACAAGCTCGCAGTACGTCACAGTTACTGACAGACGCATTTAAAGCTCGGGACTAATGGATTGCCTGTACCCGTCACGTGACGGGCTCCACTTTGGCGGCACTCATGGCAATCCTTGCCTTCCATAAAACTTCACTGTGCATTAAAGCATCTGTTTTGTAGATGTCCCAGGTTTTAAAAAAAATTCCTTTGCTAAGATTGTGCATCTTGCTTAACTGCCACATGACCCCTGGAAAACCAGAGCTCAGAAAGGTATGGAGAAGGGAGGTTTTTAAGCCACTGAGGTGCTTGGGAAAGCAGAAATACTAGGGCTGGGGAAGTAGGTGTCCAGCTCCTAAAGTCCAAACAGCCAAGAAAGGAGACAGTCACAGGGTCTGCACCTAGAAGCACACATGACAATGAGCAAGGAAGGAGATGCAGACCCCCAAAATGAGTGGTCTCCATTTACCATTTAGGAATGAGTTCGCAGCCACAACAGCTGGTCAAACACGATAGCTAGAGCAATCTGGAAGGACAACCTGATTCAGAGCTTTACTAGGCTGGTAGACTTGCATTAAAACATGCATTTGAACGGGCATCAGACCACAGCGACTAACACTGCACAGGTCCTCCGTGACACTACACCCATTTCCCGCAAGGTCACACTCAGTACTGAGTAAATCCAGTTCGTTATACAACTTTTAAGGAATCTGAACATATTCACAGACATTTGAACATATTCACAAATACGCTCACATTGCAAAGGGGGGGAGGGGAAACAAGAAAAGACACATGCACGCTCGCACACGGTGTAAGAAAGACAGCGGGAGGGAGGGAAAGAAGCCAAAACATGAAGAAAAGCCAAAAAAGTGACAGGGAAATGAAGGAAAGAACAATAGAAGGAAGAAGAGGAGATGGGGCGATATTACAAGTTGTGGTGAACGCACCCATTTAAAATCAAATATTAAAAAAGAAGTTTATTTTAATTTTAAAATACCAGGTGTTGAAAGGTAGCAATAGCCTCTGAAACAAAGACCAAAGACAGGAAGGGAAAGACAGACTGCTCTAACTCTGGGCTCCTTGCCCCCTGCCCATTTGTGATCATCATCATCATCATCACCACCACCACCACCGCTGTGGCCACCATTTACTTTATCCACAGGTACCAAAATCAGCACGTACTGCCAATGACCTAAATATAGTCACGACAGCATTGCTACTTTCTCGTAGAAAATATACAGCTCTAACAATTTTCTGCTATTACCAGTTGCTCTGTTATTGATTCCGAGGAAAAGGGTAAGGTGAAAACCCATTAAAAAGGAAGAGCAGCCATTTCACAAGCCCTTTTATGGTTCTTTAAAAAAAAAAGCGTCAGACTATACCAACAACCTATGAATGCATTTTAGAAGTCTCTCGCTGCTCCATTAGAAGAATGAGTTTAGAAGACATGAAGCCCGACATTAAAAATCAGAAGCATTTTAATATGACATAAAATGGGACTTGGTCTTCCCAAACAGCCAGTTCTGTGAAGATTTATACCCATACACAATTTACAAGGGTCTATTCAAATCCTTAAATGCTTGAAGGATTACGGCATATATTTTATTAGTAAAAATCAAAGTCAAGTTACTTGCAACAGGTACTTCTGACGCTACCTGCATGTTCCAGACAATGTGAAATGGTTTTACAACAGACAAAGACAATAAAAAGGAGAAATGTCTAATAACTACACACTGTTGCACTTACTGCACAAAAATTAAGTCCAAATCAACATTTAAAAACTGTCTGAGGTGCTCAACACCCAAAGCATCCAAGGGCAGGAGCCCTGGGTGTAAGCAGTCCAGGGAACCTAGCACATGGTACTGGGCTCTAAAATGGGTCCCAACACAAAAGGTGCATATAGGGTCTTCTTCTGAGAATCACCCTATAAACTACTATGCTAGGAAATCTATGGAGCATGATCCTAAAACCTGGTTTCAAAAGGTGGAATCCTTTTTCTAATGAAAGCCATCCTGCAGTGTTAAATCACAGTATGGAAAAAGGGCCACAATCAATCTTAATACACCTCCAGCACTCAGCTGTAAAAATACCTTGTCGCATTGCCAGATGCTTCCTAGAAACTAAAAGCAAATCTCTCTGGATGGTCTCGTACAATTATCTTGCCCCTGCCATGGAGCTTGACATTTTAGGTACTTGAGATCTTCTGAATCTGCTTCAGAATTTTACAGCCTGAACCGCTGGAATCCCGAGACCCAAATGGACTGAAAAACCACCACAAACCAGTAAGGCGGCAGGCAGGGAGGATAAATATTCTTGCTCTATTACAAAGGCATATGCCCTAGCCTTAAATCCCATTTGCAAGAAGACTTACACCAGCACACCTCTGAAAGAGGGCTATAAAAACTGAAAAATCAGCCAATTGAAAATTTGCAAGAGGGAGTAAGACAAAAAAATTCATGGAAGCCCAAGACCCTCCATGACAGGCTGTAACTCCCTGCATTTGTCTAATGCACACAGAACACTAAAAGGTTGAAGTTACAGTAATTCAATATGGAGGGGAGGCAAAAGCAGAAAAGTACAGTAATAAATATAAAACACCATAACCTTTAAGGAGGTTATTGCTATTCATACGGAAAAATTCAACTCCTTTCCAGCGTTGTACTTGCAATTTTTTTGCAAGGGCAATATAAAAGAAAAAAGAAAAGAAAAGCTATCTAACAGGTAGGTGCCAACTCTGTATTCCTGTAATAAATGTGTAATGATATGGAGTGCTAAGAAAAACCTTTGCATAATATATATTTATGCTCAAGGTGAGTAGTTTGTGGCCATGCTGGTTTAAGTACCTTAATATTTTTAATGTTTTGAGCAAACACATGCATTCACTGGTCTAGCCTGCAGCAAACTATCTTACTGGTTAAAAACTCACTGTTTGAATGATTGTTGCATATTGCAAGTGTCAAGATAAATTAAGCTGGAATTTGATCCGGACTGTAAATTTTCTCTGCTCTGCAGCTGCCCACAGGTGGGAACACTTCACTTCTATTTTGTTTTTGATAGTATTGTTGTTTCCCCTCACTCCCATAGCCAGGACGTGACAGAGTTTCAGAAAAGTCAAATGTTGCTTTCTTCATCATATTCTGCCATAGTTCCTGTCACTTTTCCAGATAACGATAGCTACATGCTTTTGAATATATTACTTCAAAACAGCTTAAACATTTCATAGTTAGTAAAAATAATTTTTTGACATGTAACACGACACACACAAAAATCTCTCTTGTCTAGTGGCTTGCTGATTTATTGCAGACTACCTTCCTTCGTATTGATTTAACATCTCTAAGCTAGCTCTATCGGGCGTCTGAAATCTGCAGTCTTATGTCGAGTGAATTTCGGACCTAAAGACAATTCCAAACCCGTCGTGGGAGTCCAGCACACGTCAACACATGGCTGGGAACCTGTGTCGTAGTAATGGAACAACTGAGCGGGGGCCAAATTTTTCGTCAGGCATGCTACAAATTAATCGCACGCCCTTCCCAAGTGTCACTCTGATCCCCTCCCCATGCCCCATCTGCTGCTCTGCTTTCTGCTTCCTCCCCTGTGCTCCCTGCCCAATTTGCAGCTCTGCCTTCTGCTTCCTGTCCTCCCTGCCCATCCCCTCGCACATCTTGCTACGTGGCGCACACAGAGGCTACCCCTGCCACTTCTGACACTCGTGCCACCCCTGAAACACACCAACTTTGTTTTGTTTCAAATTCGTTGGCTAAACTGCAGACAAAAAAAATATCTGAGGTGGTTTTAAGACTAAGATTTTAAGTAAGACCAATGACAGCGGGGTCTGAAGCTGCCCAATCAGAAACACCTTTAATGGGATTTTGTTTTCAGAAAGTGGATGCCTGGCCCCGTATTAAAATACGGCCTTCTGAAGGTGTCTCAGGTTGGGCAGCAAAAAGCCATTACCTGTGGAAATCTTAATCACAATAATGAAGTAAGATGAGAAGAACCCTCCTGCCTCTTCCATAAGGAGCCAGACGACCACCTAGACAGCCAGTGCGAGAGAGGCTCTTTCTTCCTGTACTGTAATTAGCTCTGCAATATTTTCACCGAGAGACACGCTTGATACATCTCAAAGGCCATCTCCGTTATGGTCAGCTGCTTGAAGCCCCAGTAATTTGAAATGCGGATTTTATTTAAAAAGCCATCTTTGAGCTAATATGATCCTTGAATCAACCTGACAAAAAAATAAGCTTCACTTTAAACTGCTAAAGTGGTTTTTAGTCACGCTTAACAGATATCCTTTGGCAATGAAACTGAAGCCTCCAAAGCAGTCGCATCCTGCTCCAGAAGTGCTTATGCGCAGGAGGCCTACAGCTTGCCTTTAATACCATCACATTTCCATATCCGATTCATGCGAGATGTCTTTACAGGATACATCCCCACCAGGGAGATCTCAACTGACACACAAGATCAACTAACGCCAAGAGCATACAAGGAGCAAGTGTGTGTTTGCAAACAAGCACATCTGTCTGGAGCACTGGCTACAGAATAAAGCTGATTGATCTCCGCTTGGTTGGAGCAATGCTGTTTTGCATGCAAGCACTTACAGGTCCCCATTTTCCAAGTGCACACCAGGAGAAGGGGTGACACACACAAAAAAAACAAAACCCCTATTAGCACTTGAGCTTTCCCAGGGCTGATTTCCTGGGCTTTCACCTACTCCTGTACCAAAAAAACTGAGTTAGATCTCTGTATGATGCCTACCACTGCTGGAGACAGAATTAGTAGAAAAGTTCTGGTCAGGAAAATCCATGATATAGGAAAAACCATCAATATTTAGCAGTCACTGGAGGAGGAAGAGAAGGAGCATGACAAGATAAGGCAATTAAATATACATTTTCCTTCCACTGAATGACTGCCAGCCATTACGATCAATCAAAAATTCAGAACTCAGTGCCATCCTACCCACATACTGAAAAGCATCCCATGCTCGCTCATCAGTGAGGCCTGGCGCAACTGCTACTCTCGAATAGCCTCAACATAGTACTTCACCATATTTAAGTTGTATTTGACTTCACTTAAGTTGCATTTGATTTTAATCCACACCAGAAGCTTTATTTGTCTCACTAGGTATAAAAAGTTTATCATCTCTGGCATTGAATAAAGTTGCAAAATATTGTAGTAATCTTTCATTTAGTTCTAGGAGACTCCATTTTTTTTCCAAGTACATTCAACCTTTATTTTCCCCCGTGCATTTAGTCTTGCAAATGGGAATGGTGTTTGCAATGCAACCCACTAGTATGATTTTTAAGATAAGTAATTGAGAAAAAGGCAGTTTAGACCATCTCTGGATATGAAATGTGTGTCTCTGTAAAGGATACAACAGCTTGAATGGGTAGAGACTAATGACACATCAATAGATAAGAAATGTTTGCAAGACAGCCTTACTGTCAGATAAACTGGGCCTTTATTTAAAACATTTTTTTTTTTTTTTTTTTTTTTTACTTTTGACTAAGCCTTCAGCTGGGTAATAGGATAGTTTAATTCCTGTGTAATGATCTTCATCAAAGCCCAACCAGGCTACAAATATAACATGTTAATGGACCCAGCTACACAGTTGGCCCTTGACCCAATTACAATATGGCTAATGGAGAACAAGAAAAGATCTGTAAAAATAAAGTAAAAATCACATTCACTAGCAGTCCAGTCATCTACAAAACATTCACAATCAATGCCTACCTTCTTTTCCCAGCAGCATCCCTCTTCCTCTCTCTCTCACACACGCACGCACGCGCACGCAGACACTCTTGCCTTTTACAAGTCATAATGCAGGAAGTGTCGAACTCAATTTTTTATGTCTTTTGCAAGTCATCTGAAGCTCCAGATTTTCAAAAATGTAACCTCTGCACGCAGAGCTCTGGGCGGGGGTGGAACAGAAAGAGGTCACATATATGTGGAGAGCTAATTATACTAAAATGGTGAGCACACCACAATACACAAATAAAAGAGAGGCAACCAAGTGAATCGACTAAAGGTTGAAGCTCTGGGATTTTTTGTGTTTTTTAATATTGGCTATAGATACCGACCACCACTTGCAAAGAATACATTTTTCAAGGAAATATGGACTGAGAGGTCTTATGCTGAACAAGAACACAACTGAAATCTACTGTACGCAGCTCTCTCTGTCAAGAATTTTTAAAAAAAGAGACGCCCACCACAGAAGTCTGAAACGTCTCCAGTGCAACATGCACAAGGACTACTCTCGCTTTCAATTTTGATTAAATTTGGTAATAGTCATTTAAACCTCTTAACACCCTGATAAATGCATGCCCCTCCTCAGTCTTGCCAGACACATTAACTGCTCATTCTGACCAAATAACTCTTGTTCCCAAAGCACAGAGGTATATTTGCCTTTGAGTTAATGAAAGGCTCAGTATCTTTTCATACAGTTTCTTTTGAGAGCTGCAAAGTGACTGGTTCTTCATGCCCCATGAGCTGTCGTCATGCATCAAATCTATACTTCTCCAGGTTTTATTTATTTATAACTGGTGGTATTCAAGTTTGGAGTGGTGCTATTTACTTACTTTGAAATAAGACTATCCCGGAGCACATTCATTTTAAACAGTGTAAACTGTGCAGTCATAGCATTAGAAACCTACTGCACAAAACTGTTCTGAGTTTAGACATTTTACTTCCTAGGCAGCAACAGAGGAGGTAGCAGCAGCCTGCACTGTCATTCATTACTATGGATCGCTGTAGGAGTTTCAGTTTACAGCCTAGTGTCCAAAGTTACTGTTAATGCTGGATACAGAACTGCATTTTGAAGTAGGTGTATATACTCCCCGCAACCCACCAAGTCACTGTGTCAAGACCCTGATGGGTGACAGACACAAGTGAACAGATGTCCCACTTCCTTTATAACCGTCCCCCTAAGAAAAGTGACAGGATTCCCGTCTTCCGGCATTAGGGCACCCATGCTCATAAAAATAATCTCACTCAATGTGAATTCCCTGTCCTTGTACATCATACCAGGAAGCATCTAAAAGTGATTCCTAGTTGTCAGGCTTGTCTACACAGGGCACTATCCCAGATTAACTCCACGTGTGGACTCGTCTAACATAACTCCATATGTGGACAAGTTCTTAGTGTTTTTAAGGTGGTACCTTTCATTACAGAATATAAAGGCAGAACCAAAGCCACAGGACCCACAAGAAAGTTTGTTATGGGCTTTGTCAGCACAGTGACTACACTATTAGCCGTGACTACAGTACTTCGGCGGCACTAAATTTGATGGGAGAACTGAGATGACTGCCCAAAAGCTACATACAAAATTTCTGCTCTGTGGATTTGTACTGAATGGCCAAACCTGACATTCTAATCCCCGATCCAAAACTGACATTGTAATCCATAAAGAATCCTAATCCTTGATATGATGGGGGATTAAACAAGCACACATTTAAGATTTTGAGCACTATTCATTGGTTCTCTCATCCTCCCCCCACTTTGTGGTTACTGCTTCTACTCTGGACGTCAGGAAACATGCTTTGTACAAATCAAGTTCTACTTTCTCCTCACATCTAAAGTGACCCCTCCCTGCCCACAGCACCCATGCTGTTAGGAGATGCACCCACACAAGGTTTCATTCATTTAGGGATCAAGAACCTTATTTCTGGAATACTTTTAAGCAGATTTTTGGAAGTCTCCATATCTCTCTCCAAATGAGAGACTGATTGCAAATACACATTCAACAAAAATTTCTCTTGCCTCCTTTATATGAGCTTTCTTAACTTATCAAACCTGGAGACACATATGGAAGTGATAAGACAGAGGAAAGAACCTGAACACCCCTCCCTCCTTCTATCCCTATTCTGGAAAGCAACTGGAGTTATCAGTATAAAGCAGGAGAGGCTGCCTGGAGTTCATGCTCTCTAGTGTGTGGTGAGCCTTAGTCCTTCCTAGTCCAAACCAGTTTTATAGGCTGGCTGGCTGGAAGCTGAGGCAGAACCAAAGCAAAGTTATTCCACTGGGTCTTCATTTTTAAGTGTTTGGTTATAGCTGGTCAACCTGGAGTCATTCTTCTCTTTCCTGCCCATTTATTAGGCAGAGCCTTGGAATTAAAATCAATGCATTCACACATCAAACACCATTCCAGCAGGCGGACTAACACGTGTTATTCGTAAATTCACAGGACAGCTTCCATCTGTCACAAACCTAAATGAGCAAGTAAATGGACAACACAATACCATATGAAACTCCCATGCTGATAAATACAAGACGACATACATAGGGGGGTGGGGAGTAAACTTTAACTCGCTCATACAGTTAAAACACAGTAAAATACATGAACTCTGGAATAGGATTTAAGCGTTTCTAGGAGAAGCTCAGTGTGCAGTTGCAGCCAAATAAGCAAGCAGCTTTAGGATCCTATTCAAGAATACAAAAATTATGCTGTTCTTCGAGTCAGTGCTTGAAGGTTTGGAGGAGAAGAACTTTTAGGTCGGCAGCTTACCCTACATCTGACCAGAGTGGGTGCTGGGACAGATAAATAAAAACCCCATTTCTAAATACGTATTAAAAACTTGCACAGTGTAAGCTTAAGTTAGACTTATTATTAGAAACAAGGCTGGTGGGGGAAGGAACACTATTCACGAATCATTAGTAGCCTTGCTTAACAAAAAAAAAAAAATAGATAATACAACAGGTTCTTAGAAACCACAGCTTTCGGGAAAAACCTGAAATAAAAACCCGTGTACGTTGTAATGATTATGTTACTAGGGATATACACGACTCCAGACATTTGTAGGCAGGAGTCGTATGCAAATGTGTTCTCACTGCAAAAGAGCCTGGCTCTAAAAATAGTGCAAGTGCCAGAAAAGGAAAAAGAATAAGGCAGATAACCTCAGCTTGTTGAGAAATGACAATTTCCACTTGTTGAATCTAGGCGGAACCTAGGTTTAAGCCCGGAGATAATTGGCAGCAGCAGGAGGGCAGCACACTAGCACGGCCTTGCTTCAGTAACAGCTCTGCAGTCCCTACCTTCCCTCCCTACAGCCTGTGTTTTCATTTTCTCTCTCACCGGCTGCTAAAAGCAGTGTCCAGGGGCTGAGACTCTCTTGGAATACCAAATAAAAGTGGTTTCTCAGTCATTCACCTTCAAAGCGAAGATAGCAGCCAGTTATACCTCCCCGCAACAACACTGCAGCTCTCCAATCTTATTTCTGCTGTCACCAAGCCCTTTCAATTGTTTGCAAGCGGCACCGGTCTACATATTATTCAGACCACAGTTCCATTTTCTTTGTATAACGCTGCATTTTACCCAAGGCTCCATTTTGAAGCCAGTTTATGTAGCAGCTCCAAATAGTGCATAATCCAGGCTACCAGGTTTAAACGACACTACTATTTATATGTGGACAAGGTTCTTCAGGTAAATCCGATATCTTTTATTAGACCAACTCAAATAGTTGGAAAAATTCTTCTTATTTGTAAGCGAGTATGTAAGAGAATGAAATGTGTCTGATATTGAGCTATGCCACCATTTATTTTAAAATGCCATAATAATAAATATTAGCGTAAGAAAGTTGGTAACTGGGAGCAAAGCCCCTTTACTCGGAGGACACTCAACCAACCTGATAATCACCAGAAGTTTGTCTGCTATGTCAAAGTTTCATGTCATGGTAGTGTTAGAACTATGTTGTAGCCATGATGATACCAGAAATTACACAAGAGGCAGGGATTTTTGTGGGGTGACATCCTTTATTGGACCAACTGCATAGTTGGGATAGGATTAGACAAGCTTTGAACGCAAGGCATAGAAGCTTATCTAACTGTATCCCAACTACGCAGTTGGCCCAATAAAAGATACCACCCAAAAATCCTTGCCTCTTGCATATCGCTTTGTAAGATAGCTGAATACAGTCCAGTCCCCAAGGGGAAGTAATTAGAATGCAAGAGAAAGCAAAATGCATGAGATACTGATCACTTCCATGATTGCACAGTGAAACTGTGGAATCCGGCCAATCCCCAAAATGAAGTAGGGGAGAAACACCAGCAAGTCCGAGACTGGCACAGAAGGTATTCTCCCCTTGCAAGGTGCACAGACAGCAGTCTGGCAACCTACACCCCTGCAAACAGCAGTCTGGCACGAATCTCCGCCATGGGTGGTGTGCCTCTGACCAGGCACGTCTCACCTTATACACAACTCGGAGGGTATCGGGCCTCAGCCTCTTTGCCACCCAAGATACAACTGGCTGCCCCATAGGGGTCAAGAATTCAATGGAGATCAGGACCTTCATGTCTCAGCTAACATACATTTCAGAACATAAGAATCGCCATTTACTGATCGGATCATAGGTCCATCTTGCCTAGTAACCTATGTCACACCATGGCAGAGAGCGGATGCTGAAAGGGGGAGTGAACCGGGTATGACCAGGGGTTTTTCCACTGTTCCTCTCACTTGCAGCCTCCAGCATTTAAGATGTAGGAAGTTCTGATTTGCCTAGAATAGGTAGCATTTTCTAACTGAAAACATCTATAAATCTGCCCACAGTAGATGAAGCCCGTTCAGTTGTGCTTAAAATCATGCAAGCTGCCCAGGGTTAATTCTAGGGCAAAATCATATGCAGCACTATTGCATTCCCTATGTGTGCTGCCTTGTCTACACACTACAGGCAGTAATGACCTTGGCAACAACAGTCCCTTCAAGTCAGGGCTGAAGCACATTAAGCCAGGCAGAGGAAGCTGTTCTATGGGAAAAGGGAGTATCTTCCTTCCCAGCACCATCAGTTTGGCACTCCCCCGTTCTCTCCTTCAAGCACTACATTTACAGTACAGTTAAATTAAACAATCTTTTTTTTTTTTTTAACTCATTCTCCCTCCCCCTCCAGAAAAATAAGCTGTGAGCTGGAATTCAGATGTTATGTGCCCAGTTGCACCTACTCATGACCTGAAATATCCAAGTTCAAACTTACTAAAAAGCAGAGTACATAACAGATATTGCTTTTAGCTTGACTTCAGTCAGGGTAATGCCTGCTACTAAAACAGCAGTCCAGAAAAGCTCTTATGTAGACCCATCTAGTCAACCTTTCCATGCTACAGTGATTCTCAACCAGGGTGCCTTGAGATCCTTTCTAGGGTGCTGCAGGATGCCACCAAAAAGTTAGCATGGTTAGGTCTACAGACGTGACTCAAGATAAATCCAGGGATTTCAAATAGAAACCTGTAGTTATGGTCTTTCTGAGTTTTTTGCAACAGAAAGAAAAATGGCCCTATTATTTTCCTGTGGGCAAAACAAAACAAACCTAAGAGCCGGCATTTTTCCAAAAGGTGCCTTGAGTCTACCCGGGGGTCCCTCAAGGCTAAAAAGGTCGAGAACCATTGCCAAAAAAGATAATGGGACTATTATGGTAGTTACATCCACACCAGTAATTATGGGTGGCCTAAAGGCTGTCCTCAAACACACACCCATCAACCATCTGTGCTGAAAACCCCTGATACTGACCATCAGTAACAGTCCAGCTCAAATCCAGAAGCTCTGCTGAACTCCAGGAGCTGTGGCTAAGCCTCCTCCTATCCCACCCACGGCTGCAGGGTGTCTGCAACTCCCCCCGGCACTGCAGGCCACAAGCATGGAAAGACCAGCAGCAGCAATCCCACAACTTCCTGTTTGACGTCTGGCCCTACTGCACCCTACTTCCTGGCCCTCCTGTTGTGCTCGACAAATAATTTGCACACTGTACTTCCTGTCCTTCAACTCCTGGAAGGGCTCCACTCAGAAGATAAGGGTTGAATGGGTGGAGCAACTCGCGTGGCTTGGGCTGGTGGCGGACAGCCCCTTGCACTGATAATTAGAGTCAGCCATGACTTGCCCAAGAGCTGTGAAGTGAGGCCCAAGAGCTGTAAAGTGAGGCACTCAATATATTACAAGTTATGACTGCATATGCAACCTTACCTCACTCTCTTACAAGCACACATCACAAAGATGTGGGTCTCTTACCACTGTTTGCTCCTTCACAATCCCTACCCCATCAAGAGCCCATAATGGACCTGCTCTGTGAATGAAACAGGTGTTGAATCCTTCAGGTTTTTCCTCTGACATGTTGCCTCTGCTTCATTTACTGCCAGATCCAAATTCAAATAAAGTTGCATCTCATAAGCCTATATACAGTTGAACACATTAGCCAACTGACTCAAAACACTGATGACCTTATTGTCTCCATACCTGTTTTACAAAAGCAGGCCTGAGGCAAAAAATTAAGTGATTTGCACAAGATTATACAGGAGATCAGTGGCAGACAGCAGTACAGAACTCGTGTCTTGTTGGTCTCAGGCTAGTGCCTTAACCACAGGACAATTTGTCCTCTTATAAAAGGTCCTTGCCAAGGTCACTGTATGACCATACTGCTCTGGTCACCTTCCCCTTCCATTATACAACACTGCCTAAGATGCTATTACGAACAATAGCCCTGAAGGAAAAAATACACAAGAGACACCGCTCATCCATAGGTGCAGGAGCCTTAGTAATGACAGGCCAGAATACCTTAACTTCATTATTATCTGCCCAAGTCCCTCACTCTGCAATCGTAGTAATCTTACAGTGCATCCCTGCATGCCATCTACATTTTTTCTAAATATGAACTTGTTTCATTTCTTTTTTCTGCCTCCACATTCGCTAACGGTTACGACACAGGATTGCTTCCGAGTCTTCCCAAGCTATACATGCACGTGAAAAGACAACAGAAAGTCAAATGCCATTAAGAAATCAGTACAAAAATCCAGGATACTGAACGACCGAGTCTTTTAGCTTTGATAAATCAACTAATTTTAAAATCAGAGCACCAAAAACAACTCCATCATATATGCTTAAATCCCTGGCAGACTTCAAGTTTCTCTCATCACTTCATGAGCTGGTTTGAGCTGTTTAAAACTACTACAACGATGGGACCATGTACCTCCTGCGTCAGGTGGAGGTCCTGTACACAGGATAGGAACCTGCGCAAACGGTGGGATTTTGGTGTCTGCTGTTTTTTCAATGCTCTCAAAAATGCATTTACACATTCAGATTTTCCTGAAAACCAACTGTTCCTCACTGAGGCCTAGGATAGGACTATCTGGGCGAATCTGAAATCCTATCCTCAACGAGGACTTCAAGCAAGTCTTCCTCCAGTTCTCTGGCAGTGAACTTCATAGCTACATAGCCTTTTCAGCTGCTCTGGCTCACATTATGATCCTAATATGAACCAAACCCTCAGTCTATGTGATTTGACAGGCAGGGATATGTTTGTGTCGAACTGTAAGTTCAATTTTGCTTTATGACTTTGATTTCTGTATTCTGTCTCTTACTTTGCATGCTGGATATTGTGTTCTGTGTTGAATGAGCCTCCTTGTTTGTGAAGAAGGCTACTGGCATCCTGGGCTGCATTAGAAGGAGCGGTGCCAGCAGATGGAGGGCAGTGATTTTCCCCCTCTATCTGGGACTGGTGTGGCCACATCTAGAGTCCTGTGTCCTGTTTTGGGCCCCCCACTACAGAAAGGATATGGACAAGTTGGAAAGAGTCCAGCGGAGGGCTTGTGAGAAGAGGCTGAGGGAACTGGGCTTATTTCGGCTGAAGAAAAGACTGAAAGGGGATTGAATAACAGCCCTTATCTACCTGCGGGGTGATTCCAAAGTGGATGGAGCTGGACTGTTCTCAGTGGGGGCAGATGACAGGACAAGGAGCAAGTGTCTGAAGTTGCAGCAAGAGGAAGCAAGAGGAAAAAACTCACAAGGAAGGTAGTAAAAACCTGGAACAGGTTACCCAGAGAGGTGGTGGTGGAGTCTCCATCCTTGGAGGTGTTTAAGACCCATCTAGACAAAGCCTTGGCTGGGATGATCTAGCTGAGGCTGGGGCTGGTCCTACTTTGGAGCAGGAGGTTGGCCCAAATGCGACCTGCTCAGGTCCCTTCCAACCCTCATTTTCTATGATTCGATAATGACCTTGAGCAGACCGCTGGGTCCAGACCCTCCCTGCTGGGCCATCCTGTGGAACACCCTGAAGAGGACGATAAAATCAGAAAGCTAGCAAGCAACTAGCCCAGCACAGGAGACAAATGGGCTCTTCACATGGGATTCGTGTGCCGGAGACTCAGACTGCATAATTCTGAACACATGGCACAGAAGAGGGTCAAAGGCTATTCTTAATTACATGCTCCAAGGACCATATTTTGCAGACACACTGCTCTAAAAGAGCCAGAGTTATCTCAATTAACTCTAAATGAATTACTTTGCAAAGCCTGCCCTCCTGAAGGGGTTAACCGAGTAGTTCAGAGAGCTGGCAGCAAGCAGCAGGGTGCCTGGGAGGGCCACAGCACTGATTTGGAGGCCCAAGTGCAGAGCCAACATCTCAAGAAAACATAATGGGTTGCGAGTACCATCTGGCAGCACGCCTTAAGGGTTCCAGAGCAGGGGCTGGCAGCCTTTTAGGAGTGGCAGGCCGAAATAACAGAGCTCAGGCCAAAGGCAGGCCACCGTTTCTGACCCAGCTGCCATGCCACGGGCAAACAAGTGCCTCACTATCAATTCCCCTGCCACCAAATTGCCACCAATGTCCCAGCTTTGCAGGCTAGATAAAAATCCACTTGTGGGCTCAATCTGTCCAGTTCCAGAACAAAGACTTGGCTCTGCCCAGACACAGTTGACTTTGCAGCATGTGCAATTACTCACAGCAAAAAGGTGTCTATCCAAAAGAGAGATTGGGACAGATTCCACGGTGAGAAGGCAATGTTTAAATGGAGGCCCTGCCTGGCTCTGTACGAGAACACACCTAGGATGCACGCCAGAGAACATAGTTTACCCATGTACCATTCAAATAGCAGCTGGACCTCAGCAGGATTGACCTGGAGAGGCTCGCAAGGTGGGCGGATCAAAACCTGATGATGTTCAACACAGAGAAATGCAAGGTGCTCCACCCTGGGAGAAAGAACCCACGTCATACTTATAGGCTCGGCAGTGCTACACTCACTAACACCACGACCGAAAAAGAGACTTGGAGGATCTCGCAAGGTCCCTTCCAGGCCTGACGTCTTTAAACCTATGGATGAGCCTGGTATACAACCGGTGAAAAAACAAGAGCTCTTTGACCTCAGACAGCAGGAGCTCAAGACTTTAGATTCAGAAGTCCAAGGTTTGAACCATGTTCACGGCTAGCTTCATACATTTATAATGTTGTGCACCTAGAGACAGGGACTTCTTGAACTTGGTGCATTGCCTGGGGTCAGAAGTCCCACAGCACACGTGCACACACACGGGCCATTTTCCTACACGAGGAAATTTAAAAACACATTCACAGGGGAATAGCCAACACATTAAAACCCTAGTGTAGACAGGATGGGGTGCAGTTTTACATCAGGACAGCTACACTAAGAGTCATTAGATTAAAAAATAAAGAAGTGGGGTGCAGGAGTTTTAAACAGTATAACTGCCAGGCCAGAACCCACGCTCCCTCCCACCCCAGCAAGAACCTGGCTCCCTTCGACATGTTCACCTTCTGGCCCCGTGACTGCTACAGTCCTTCCTGCCCAGTGGCCCAGCTTC
>NW_005842833.1:600014-611642 GCF_000455745.1 Alligator sinensis
CCTCAGCCTGGACACTTGCCAGGGAACCAGGATACGTTGCTTAAAAGTCCCGGCTAGGCACAGCCAAGAGCTCTGGTCTCCCCGCCCCAGGGAAAGCGTCCCAACCACTAGGTTCGGAGCAAAACAATGTATGCAGCTAAAACAGCCACCAAGTGTAGGGTTTTTTTCCTCTATTCAATCAAGGGCTACACAGAGCTCACACATTTCCCAGATGTTACTGAAATGCAACAGGGAACAGGCGCAGGTGGACAAGTCGGTGGCCGCTCTGAGACACTTCCAACTATACAGCACCGACCAGTTCTAATCATCTCATGATCTGCCCAGTCCAGAAAGAGAAGTGTGTACCAAATCTAGATGTCTTAGTGCTTTTATGGAACAGAATGCTGCCTAATGTCTCAGACGTGCCCATTAGACCAGCGCTTCCCAACCTTATTTTTCTGCACCCCAGTGCTGGGAGCAGACAGAGTGCGGTGGTGGTGGCAGCAGCAGTGGTGCAGAACTCCCGGCATGCAGCACAACTCATATTTTCTGTGCAGTGCCACCAACATTGCACCCGTGACCCTCATTTGGGTCGTGACCCGGGGTTGGGAACCACTCCTTTAGACATAAGTATCATTTAAGCATCTTACAGGCAGAAAAGGGGATCGCCTTCAGACCTCAGGTTGGGGAGGACCGGGTTAGAGAGCTTCTGGAGGGGCTGGACGCGTTCAAGTCAGCGGGTCCGGATGCTCTCCCCCCCAGGGTGCTGAGGGAGCTGGCTGGGGTTATTGCAGGGCCCCTGGCACGGCTCTACGAGCAATCGTGGTGCTTGGGCCAGGTGCCAGACGATTGGAAGGTAGCTAATGTGGTCCCCATCTTCAAAAAAGGGAAAAGGGAGGACCCGGGCAATTATAGGCCCGTCAGTCTTACCTCAATCCTGGGGAAGCTCTTTAAGAAGATCATCAAGGAGCACATTTGTGATGGGCCGGCATCAGAAATGATGCTCAGGGGCAATCAGCATGGATTTATTAGGGGGAGATCATGTCAGACCAACCTGATTGCCTTTTATGATCAGGTCACAAAGGCCATGGATGCAGGTGTCGCGGTGGATGTAGTCTTTCTGGACTTCAGCAAGGCCTTTGACACCGTCTCTCACCCCATCCTAATTAATAAACTAGGCGACTGTGGCATAGACGCCTACACGGTCAGATGGATTGCAGATTGGCTGAAGGGTCGCACTCAGAGGGTGGTGGTGGATGGATCATATTCGACTTGGGGGGAGGTGGGTAGTGGAGTCCCTCAGGGCTCGGTCCTGGGCCCTGCGCTGTTCAATGTCTTCATCAGCGATCTTGATGTTGGGGTGGAGAGCAACCTGTTTAAATTCGCTGATGACACCAAAATTTGGGGGGAGGTGAGCACGCTAGCAGGGAGAGAGAGATTGCAGAAGGATCTGGATAGGTTACAGGGGTGGGCAGACAGGAACAGGATGCGTTTCAATACGGACAAGTGCAGGGTGCTGCACTTGGGTAGTAGGAACCAGCAGCACACTTATACGATGGGGAACTCCCTACTTGAGAGCACGGAGGCGGAAAGGGATCTTGGTGTCATTATTGACTCCAAGATGAACATGGGCCGACAATGCGAGGTCATGGTTGGCAGGGCTAACCGGACCTTGTCGTGCATCCACAGGTGCATCTCGAGTAGAGCCAGGGAGGTGATCCTCCCCCTCTATGCGACGCTGGTCAGGCCGCAGCTGGAGTATTGTGTCCAGTTCTGTGCGCCCCATTTCAGGAGGGATGTGGACAACATGGAGAGGGTCCAGAGGAGGGCCACCCGCATGATCCGGGGACAACAGGGCAGACCCTACAGTGAGAGACTGCGGGACTTGAACCTATTCAGCCTCCACAAGAGAAGGCTGAGGGGGGACCTGGTGACCGTCTATAAACTCACTAGGGGGAACCAGAAGGGTTTGGGGGAGACGCTGTTTCCCCTAGCCCCTGCTGGCATAACAAGGAGTAATGGGCACAAGTTGATGGAGAGGAGGTACAGATTGGACATCCGAAAAAACTACTTCACAGTTAGGGCGGCTAGGAGCTGGAACCAACTTCCAAGGGAGGTGGTGCTGGCCCCTACCCTGGGGATCTTTAAGAAGAGGCTGGATACTTACCTGGCTGGACTCATTTGAGTCCCGTTTTTGTTTTTAGGGTGAGTGGTTTTTGTTTTTTTTTGGGTTGTTCTCCCGCCCTGGCGGGGGGTCGGGCTAGAAGATCTATTAGGTCCCTTCCGACCCTGAAACTATGAAACTATGAAAAGGATGCAAGTCTCAATGCATGTCCTGACCTCAGTTCATAAACTCATAGACATCAGGGCTGGAAGGGACCTCAGAAGATCTTCGAGTCCAGCCCCCTGCCCCAGGGGCAGGAAGTCAGCTGGGGTCACAGGATCCCAGCAAGATAAACATCCAAATGTCTCTTGAAGGTGTTCAAACTAGGTGCTTGAACCACCCCCAGCTGCAGTCTATTCCAAACCTTGGGGGCTTGGACAGTAAAGAAGTTCTTCCTTATGTCCAGCCTGAAATGGTCATGGAGGAGTTTGTGACCGTTCAACCTTGTCATCCCTTGGGGCACTCTAGTGATTTCTGGAGCGCGCATTTATACTCCCAGCTCCCTTCCTGTTAGGGCCGCAAAGGGGCTTCTTTAGAAGGCCTAGCCCCAAGGGAAGGCAGTAATACAGAAGAGCAGATGTGACCTCCAAAGTTGCAGCTGAGCAAAACTTCTCATTCAAAGGACAATTTTTCAAAACACCCTATCACCCATGTGTCTAACAGCAAGAAGATTTTGAACAGATATAAATATCTTCCTTGAAACTGCACTTTTATTTAATTTACCCATGTTTATTCATTTTCTTATCCCGCATGTCCCTGAAAAGATAGTAGTCAAGTTCAGGGGAGACTTGATGCATATGTGCTAGAAACAACAGACCTCCAGTTGGTCGCTGTACCAAATTCCCCAGTGACTAGCCAGGTGGTAACACCTAACACCTACTTATCCTTGGTCTTAGGACATGGTGCTGTGTCACCCAAACAGAGCACCGAGCCACTCCAAGATAGGCCCACAGACTGGCAGTAGCACAGAATTAATAATGCACGGCCATGTGTGAATGATGGTGGAGATGCTGGTCATGCTCAACCAACCTGATTTCCTACTACCATCGAGGGACAGCCATTGTAGCTTGGGGCAGGCAGTGAATGTGATACACCCCGGCTTTAAGATTTTTGACCATCTCCCACAACAGTCTCATTAATAAGCTAAGAAAATATAGTCTAGTGGACACACAAGGGGCTCATGGATCATCATGTTTCAGGATCATGTTCCATCAATGACTCTGAGTCTAATTAGGAGGAGGTATCAACCGGGGTTTAGTATTTTCATCAGTGATTTGGAGGATGAGGTCGAGTGCAGTTAGCCGATCTGTAGATGGCACCATGCAGTAGAGGAGTTCAGAGACTTTGGATAGGATTTAGGCAGACACTTCTTCGAGTCAATGTGGTATCTTTTAACAGACCAACTAAATAGTTAGAAAAATTGTTCTCTGTAAGCTTTCAGGAACAAACACCCTTTCTTTGGATAGGATAGGCATTCAAAATAGCCTTGATAAACTGCACAAATCAGTCAAAATTAATAAAGACAAATCCGATGTATATAAAACTGGGGAATGACTAAGATTAATGAGTCAGTATGCTCTTGTAGAAAAAATATATTTCAGCTAGAGGACCACTTAAGTTTAGGTGACCTGACAAGGGCCACACACAGTCTTCCAAAAGATATTTTAACAAATTATATATAAAAAACAAATCATATGCTTAAAAAAAAAAAGGGTCAAACATCTATAATATTAATTTTATTTTAAAAAAATAATTTGTCCTAATTTTGGGGGGGAGGTGTTGAGTAGTGTATAGAGAAACAATTGCCTAATAGCTCGAAATAAAATCTCACTCGTCTATATTGTGGAGGGGGTGAGGGGGCGTATGTGGGGCTGCCCGCATGCCAGGTCCTGGATGTCAGCTGGGGTTAGATGGAAGGAGGCTGGGGGGGGAATGATTCTTCTACTTTAACCAGCAGTGGTGAGGCCTCACAGAGTACCGTGTTCAGTTTTGGGTACTGCACTTCAAGAAAACTGTAAATAAGATAGCAAGAGAACAGCACAGAGCAACAAACATGATTACAGGTCTAGGAAACGTGACTTCCAAAGAAGCTGAACGAACCAAAGTTTAGTTCTTTAGAGAAAGCTATGGGGGGGGCAGGAGGAATTTCATAAAAGTCTTCAAAATACTTAAAGGGTAGTAATAAAGAGGATAGTGACTGCCTATTCCCTTTGGCCCACGGGAGGGGACAGGATAAGTAGTAACAGCCTAAGTTGCAACAAGAGAAATTTAAAGAGAGGCAAGTAGGAGGGTGATTCAGCACTGGAAGATTTCCTAACCCCTCTAGGTAACATCCATCCTTGAAAGCTTTAAGAGCAGATTAGGCAAATGGTTTAAACAGGGGTGATCACCCCAGCCCCTCCCCAAAAACAGGAAACTGGATTGGATGACCTCCTGAGCTCTCTTCCAGCCCTTTTTTTTTTTTCCTTTAAGACTAGATGGCCCTTTTACACACGTCAGAAGCCGTGAAACATTTGCAATTAGTCTCCTATTTTATTCACATACTTAGTGAAACACCAAGTGGAAGCAAGTGGGGCCTGACTAGTCATCTGTGGATGTGCATGTTACTTATGCAGTGCTAGATATACCCTTATCATGCTACAAGAAAGCAAGCGTGCACACATGCAGGCTGTCTGTAGTCAGAGCCATCCCTAGTGGGGGGCAGATTGGGGCAAGCGCCCCGGGCCCCATGGACAGTGCCATACAGGTGGCCACCACACGCCACCGGCTCTCCTGCCACCACCACCACCAAGCGCTGCCGGCTTCAGCCACTCGCCACCCCCCCCAGGCCCCACACAGCCCTAGGATCAGCTCTGTCTGCAGTACTATAAAGAGGACAGGTTTGCCACAGATGGTAGATCCACCACAAAAACAGCTATTTTGAACAGGAACGTTGTTGTAGCCCTACCTTCTGTAGCACCACATCTAACACAGGAACAGTTACAGGGAGCACTTGGGGGGGGGGGGGGGGGGGGGTCCCCCACCCCTCCAACCCCTAGCATCCCTAAGTGGTCTGCTGTTCCTCCCCACCCACAAAGGAGGAGGAAGGGAGAGCAATTATCTCCCCGACAGCCTGCAGGTCTGCTCCCACCATGGCTGTTCTAGAGCTGCCGCTGCCCTGCTCAGCCAGGGTTGCAGCAACAGCTCTCGGTCCCGAGACCACAGATCAGCTCTTGCTACTGCCGAAGGCTCGCGAGCAGCTCTATCAGCTGCTGTTCTTCTTTCCTATGACATTTTAGGATTAGACACCGATCTATGAATGTTGTAAATCTGATAACCATTTGACTGTTTCAGGGGTAGCTGCATAGCTTGATTTTAGATGGCCATTAAGTGATCAAATAAGGTGATTGTGCACAATCTGAAAAAAATTTTAAAAAGTAAAATAAAATTAAAAAAAAAAATCACATCAGTCTCAAGCCGGACTGTAGCCACCCTGTATCAGCTGGTGACACCCTGTAACAGCTAGTGGGGCTAGTAGCAACTACTGATGAAGCAGGGGGAGACCACCTGATGCGGGCAGTTGTAGTCAATGGGAGCAAGGCTGAGCAGACAGGGCACACCCCACTCACCCTCCTGAACAGCGGCTGGCAGGCAGTGAAGCAGCTGGGGGCAGCCTCTCTACCTTAGCTGCCTCACTGACAAGCTTATATGGGAGTAGGGGAACAAAGGAGCAGCCCCTTATTATCCCCTAACCAGAGAATAGGGATATTTAGCACTCCAGGCATGGGGTTGTACACATCCCATAGCACTCACCCCCCGCCTCCCGTGTTACAATGCGGCTCAGCACTTTGCAGGGCTAAAAAATGACATGGACAAAGATGTTTATTATACTTGAACATTTAGATTTTGGAGCCAAAAGATGCAAGGGGTTTGATTACAACTTAAAATCCAGAAAATGGATAACATAGCTCTCTCTCTGCCTCTCCACAGATGTCCATACAAGATCTGGCAGCTTGCTATAAAACTCCTGCATCAGTAAAGTTGTACCTGACGGGTGGGAAGTAAGCAAGAGATTATGAAGATCAATGATGGTCCTGAATGTGTTTGTCAGGTTGCGTTTGGTCCCAGCATCTCCTGCCAACTTGAAGGGGCAAAGCAAACATGCTGGGACACAGCACGGGAAATATTACCCAACCGCTGTATTACCTTATTTCCAGAAATGTAAAAGTTTAAAAAAGTCTATGTTGGGGAATGGCCCAAGACAGCATTTAGACAACCTTAGCCGTAGCGGCCAATTTTTTTTTTGGCAGTGACTGTATTCATGTTTGAGGCAGAAAGCAATGCTCATCGACTCGTAGTGACAACACTGATTGAAGTTCCAAAGTCAACAGTCACTTCAAAAGCTTCAAGCAAGCCGTACTATTTATTTTATCATTTTTCTACTTTAATGACCTAAATAGTCGTTTACTAAAAGGAATCCACTTGTTACAGAGACTTTTGGTTTCTTTTCCTTCCAGGAAAAAAAAACAAAAAACTAAATTTGTCAAAAAGCATTTTCTAACATGAAAATTGTATATAACCAAGCATTTTACTGAAAAAAGAATGAAGCCAAAGCTCCCCATATTAATTTGGCCTACGGAGCACTGGAACGGTGACAGCAACGAACAGTGCAATGCCCGAGACGGTCAATAGAAATCTTGAGTTTTATCAAGAGGATTCTTCGGGACTCGGTTGTTTGAATGTGTGTCACGGTAGCCAGCCAAACGCATTCTTCCAAAAGGAAGAGAGCAAGAAGTTTCCCTGCAGATGTGCCTACAACAATCGGAGACCAGGTTCGTATTCACAACAGACAGCATTAATTCAAGCATCTGGGCTTGAAAGATGTGCAGGATACATGGTGACAGCTTTTTGACACAAAGTCACGTTTACGCTCTTCATTATCCTTATTGCTCTCCCGAGGCCTCGATTTCCTTTTAACCAGGGAGATGCAGAGAAGCCTTCCTTCAGAAAAGCACCCCAGAAAGGCTTCAATTGGATCCACAACGCCTGAAGTGTAGGCAGCAGAAGCAGCCAAAGCAAACACCTTCTGAGACATTTCCGATACAAGTTTATGTGCAGAAAAGAAATCTCCCCACAAACAGAGCCAAAGACCTGAATACCAATATTGTTAGGTAAAAGGCAAGTAGCAAGAGATCTTAACTCCTTTCATGGCCACAAACCCTCTGGGGTCTTGCTCCCTCTCCTCTCCCACCATGCTCTCTCTTCCCCCACAAAATAACCCTTTTAAAAGCCTCATGCCCAGCAAGAAAGGTACAATTACCCTGAATTCAATAGTCTCAGCAAGGTCCATGCAGCAGCACGTTGATGGAGTTCACTAGCTGATTAACCTTGGGTTTCTGCTATGGACTCACTCATGAGTATTACTGCAATCAACAGGGATTACAAGCAATGCTTAAGGGACATGGAGAGAATAATTGCTCAGAGGGACTAGAGAAAGTCGGGGTATTTCAGAAAGGCGACATGGAAAAAACTTGAGCCTCCACTGTTGTGAAGACTGTTCTGTACGGCAATTGTGCTAAAAGAGAAATGTTTAAAATGCTAGGCTGTACAAGAACAGGCTGCAAGAATTAAATCCGCTAGGTTAAACAGGAGTAGAGACAAGTGGGTATATACTTTTACACTGAAAATAAAAGGCAGGGGTCCAATCTCACATATCTAAAGTAAAAGACTAACATGCAGCCAAGTTGCTGTTTGGGCATGAGAATGTTTCTGTCTTTCATTGAGGTTTTCCAGAATCACATACCGTGTATGATGCCCAAAAGATGCCCTAGCATATCTACCCCACATACAATTAAAGAACATGCCCAAACCTCTGTCTGTCCTCTGAATCAAAAAGGAAAGGGAGGAGAGAGGGGGAAAAACCAAAAAACAAACAAGAGAAAAAGGCTAAATTAACCGGCTATTACCTGCCTATTTCTTGGCTTCCAACCTTTGAAGGCTTGCCTATTTTAAATGCTTTGCCTGTACAATAAAAAGGGAAACAAACTGGCAATGCATTAAATAATTCATCAGCATTTATTAGACAACTGTTCCTACATCTTTCCTATTCCACTCAAGCATCCATGAATAAAGAATGCAACTCCTACATCCCTGCAAAAAACTTAAGATGGGCACTAGTGAAGTATGAACCCTTCACAACTAAGTGTATGCACTGTATTTATGTGCACACAAAATGCAATTCAACTTTTATTGGCAATAGAGAAGTGGCAAGGGGTTGGACTTTTACAGCTGAACAATGATGCACAACTTCCCATTTTATTCACTCCATTTCTGCAGTTCTAATGTGAAAGTAAATGCTTAAAAATGGATACCTAGCCTAAATATTCCAGGAAGCTTACACTGATGTTCAGGATTACAAATATGAAAGCGATAAGAATGACAGCCTGATCATCATTTGCTTTAGAGCACAGAAGTGCACAGTCCAAACAAAATACTAAAAGAAGGTTTGATACAAAAAAGCCCCACCACGAGGGTAAAATTCTAACTGAACACTAAAGAACGCTTACAGTCATCATCAGTGATGGTGACAACATTTAATGCAACTTCTATGCTGCATTTTTCTCATATCAGGAAGTCTGTCACACTTAAACCTCCTCTTGCCACCACTTGAAAGCCGTAATATTTATGGGTTTTCAATACAGTGACATAATGGCTTCCCTACCTATATGAAGAAAGTATCACCTATTCGAAAGTTATAACATAAAACTGTTTTTATCCAAACACTGTTGTGCAGAAGTACTATTATGTATTTTCATTCAAACTCTCAGTTCACTTTTCTTAAACTGGAAATTGTATCTAACAAGAAACACACTAGGGATCTCTTTAATCCCCCAAGGCACTTTCTTAAAATGAGAGAGAACAAAGGAGGAAACCTCCCACCATGTGTTTTCCAAACCAGCTTCTTAGGACGGTATCAAGAATGACAATACTTCAGTACAAGCTATTTTTATTCTTTGATCCACGTATAACAATTGATTATCCCAAACTGTGCAATGATTTCCAAGAGACATGAGTATCGAGCAGAGATCACAATAATTTAATAGTCAGCCTAAGAGACACGCAAGGAAGACTGAAGGAGAGGTTTAAAAAACACACGAGTATACTCCCTCCAATTAGAAAGAGCTTTAAATAACTTACCTTGAGATAAATTAGTGCCGGTATGCAATTAGAGAGGGGTAGCAATTAAGAAAAGAAAAATTCACATGCATCACAGCCTATAGATCTAGGGAAGTAAACAGAGAGCTGAATCCCAAAAAAAACAAGTCACCTTGCTATACAATTATAGGAACAAAAACAGGTCTTGGTTCATCTTGGAACTTTAAAACTTATGCTTTCCACTTGTGCCCAAATTCACTTTTGTTTTTGTAATTCTCTCTCATTGGGTACAATTTAACACAATATATATATTTATTTTTTTTACTCTGTATATTTAACAGCAGTACATGCCTAATCAAGGTGAGATTCCCCCTCTAGTTTCTGTATGAAGATATTACAAAACAACCACCACCTTTAGACATGTTTTCTTATTTGACAATTTGACCAAGTGCAGAAACTTGCAACTATTTAAACTTGGCTTTTTTCTCTCTCACCATAAACTCACTAGATTTTAAAACCAATGATGGCAACATACTTAAAAGCGTTTCTTGTTCTGTTGTGAATTTCCAGCCCTCACACGTAAAATCTCATTTTACCTTCCAAATCCAGAGAGAGTACATGTGTGCATGCGCACACAGGGGAAGCCCTTTTTTCCTTAGGGCAATCACAGCACTTGCTGCTAATTGCCTATTCCCTACAAAGCTTTCACCCCATCCAGTACTTGAAGTAATGGGTCTTTACAGGTGAGCCAACAAGTGAGGTCTAACCCAACTTCAGCTCAGGTAGCAGACTTGACATCCCCTGCACTTGGGTTCAGTTTCTGGGCCCGTTTGAAAAGGGGAGTCCAGAATCTGAACAGTACACGCCATCTGGGCAGCGGGAAAGCCTGCACGCTAAATGGATGGCTCTAGCTCCTCAATCTGTGAAAATATTACACTTTCAAGTTGTTTTTTTTTTAATTAATATATTTTGTGCTCCAGGTCAAATCACATCGACCGAGCGGAACTCAAACGTTCCAAAAACCGTATCGACTGAGCAGGCAGAACTCAACCCACGTGTGGCGCAACAACCGGCGAGCATCCTCCATCCCAAGCGCTCACCCTGGGACTTCAGACACTTGATTTCGGCGTGCAAGAGGCCGAGTTACACCTGCTCTTCAACCGCACACTTGGAGGACCGTCCTAAATCTGCAGATTTTCAGCGCGCCAGCGCCGGTCATCTTCCAACGCAGGGAGAGTGTGACACTCGCAAGACAGCTGACCGTTTCATGTCCAGCTTCAGAACCCCAAAGGCGGCAAGAAACCACCCCCGCTGCTTGGGGGGGAAAGCAGAGCGGCAGCTGAAGGAGCAGGCGCGAGGAGGTCGACGGCAGGGCCGGGGAAGAAACCGAGGCACGTATAAAACACGGAGCAGCAACTGGTAGGGGGAAGGCGAGTAGACGACATCTCCAGCTCCTTCCTCGAGCGCTGGAGATGCGGCTTTCCCCTCCCCTCCCCCAAGCACGCAGAGGCAAGAGGCTCTGGGATGGCAAGGAAGGAGAGATTCGAATTTCAGACGGCCAGCGATCGATACCCTTGACAGCGCCGGTCGCCGTCCCACCCCGCTCCTCACCAATACCCTGCCAAAAACAAAACAACCCTCCCACCCAAAAATACACACAACCCCACAAGTATTAGCTCCTTGCTCGTGGGTGCCGGGTAATCCCCCCCCCCCAATCCATTTAAACCTCTGCTAAATACACCCCCAAAGCCAAGCGCCACGCAGCTACACCGCCGTCACGCGTTATTGTATTTACCGCACGAAAACGACGAAAAATAAATCCCCGTCTCAACCCAATTATCATCCGGAAAGAGATTTGGGGGGGGACGGGAGCCAAAAAAAAAGGGGGGTTTCTTACAGTCTCCTGCAATAGGACTGGAAACAAACAACAAAAAAGGCAGCGGAGGATACGAGCAGGACCTGTTCGTAGGGGGTGGAAATGGTCATCGGTGCGTGTGCACGGCCCCAGACCCACGCAGGGGGATCACCTGAATGGACCCGGGGGGAATATAATAATGATAATGATGGATATGAGAGACATTTTGCAACATTTGGGGTAGGGAAGACGGGAGGGTGCTGCTGCACACAGGAGGGAGTCGCTGCTCGGGACGGCGCGGAGGTGCAAAGCTTCACGTCGCGAGCGGGGAAGCCCGGGCGGTGCAGGCTCCCGGCGGACGGGCTGCAGCCGGGGCCGGGGGCGAGGAGGGAGCCCCCAGGAGCGACCCCCCGGCGCGGGCACGCCCGGGCCGGCGCGAGGAGGCAGCTCCGAGGCTGTGGCGGGGGGGCAGGGCGCGGCGCCGGGGCAGAGGCGG
>NW_005842833.1:611686-620890 GCF_000455745.1 Alligator sinensis
CACCCGCACACGTGCAAGTGCGCGCACACACACACACACACACACACGCAGTGCCAGTGCGTGCACATCCCCCTACACAAGTGTCCCTGTGTACATCCCCACAGAAGTGCACGCATCTCCCCACATCCAGTGTACACCCACCCCCACGCACCCGTGCACGCACACGCCCTCACCCACAGTGCACGCACCCCCACATGTGCCAGTGCACACCCCCAGTGTGCACATCCCCACACACACCTCCCCTATCCAGTTTACACCCCCCACACTGCACACACCCCACACACACTTCCCCCATCCAGTGCACACCCCCCACGCTGCACACACCGTCACGTCCAGTGTACACCCCCCCAGTGCCAGTGCACACCCACCCCCCACACACCTCCCCCTATCCAGTGCACACCCCCACACTGCACACCCCCTCTCACATCCACTGTACACCCCCCCACACACGTGCCAGTGCGTACACCCCCCCCCAAGTGCCCATGTGCACACCCCAAAGCACACATGCACACTTGAGGAGCACGCGCCGGCTCTTTTCCAGAAGAAGCGCCGTCCCGTCCCAGCTGGGCTTGGGCCGAGCGCCTCTCCGCGCCGTGAAGTCGCCTTCACGAAAGCCTGTGCACGACCCATCATCTTCGTTAGAGAGATATAATTGCATTTCATTACACAAGGAAGTGCATATCTACCCTCATTGCCTGGGGAACGGAGGCCTTTTTCGCTGGGAGATCCCGGTCGCAATACCAGGGCTCCCGAGGTACTCGTCCCACAGCTGCGGCCGAAGAAAAAGAAAAAGGTGCATGCATGCATAATTTTGGACGTCAAACACAGCGGTCTAACCTCCCGGCCCCGTGATAAACTGAAGATGTTGGCTTTCTAACGAGACATCCCACCGCATGCATACGCCCGTGTCCATGCAAGGCTTTTATCTAGTGTTTGAGACTGTAAAAAAGTGCCAACTCCGAACGTTTAAAAGCTTATGAGGTAGGGGAAGGTCCTAAAGAGAGTTTGTGCGGCGAGAGCTGGCTGCTCTTTGGAAATAAAACCCCCAAAAGCGTCTCCTTTCTGGTTGCTGGAGGGTGGGTGAGTGAGCGAGCAGGACTGCCGAGTGCCCGGACCCACGGCGCTCATCTCGCAGAGGGCTCAGCCCGTGTCACGAAAACTGCAGCATCAGTCGGCAGACTGCCAGCACAGGTGCCCTCCCACAGAAATTGTAAAGGAATTAGCATACATATGCTCTGCTCCCACGCAGGGGAAAACAAAAAAATACGCAAGCTTTTTTCTGCACTGAAATATTACCAAAAAAAACAAAACAAAAAAAAACACCCTGATTTTTTGTAGCACGTACAAGACAAACTATTTTTCTTTTCTCCTCTCCAAAGCCGAGAAGAACGAGGGATGCCTTAGCATCTATTGTGAGGCTGAAGGGACCGCTGCATTTGGATCATTGCGTCTGATCTTCCCTTTGGTAAGAAACAGGATAACGGCCAGAGTCAGAAAGATCCCGAGTTTTCCATGCTATTTGTATATGAAAGTTGGGATCTTTTAGCAGCCTTAGTAAACCTCCTGTTAACTTAAAATACCAGACTTTAGGTTGTGCATGCAACCTCCACTATTATTATTACGGTAATAATTACATAAATGACAGATGATTTTTCCCAAATGGCCCTGCCTCATCCAGTGCATAGACATGAGCAGCGTTCATAGAAGAGAAGAGGAAAGCTGTTAGATATTTTGTTTTTATAATCCAATAAATGCACAGAATCATAGAAGAGGGGGAGTGGAGGTAGACTAAACTTCAGGAGGTTATTTAGTCCATCCCCTGTCCAAGACAGACTCATCCCTAGCTAAACTATATTACACAAGTATCCACCTGGCCTATTCCAAACAGAACTGGGGAAAAATTACTTTCTTGCACAACTACCAGGCACAGTGCCCCAAAACATCAAGGAGACCCTACCTTGCTACAGGTAAAGCAGAGAGAGGAGGCATTTGTGTCCTGCCACCGCATGAGCAGTAGCAATTTATTAAAATACAAATCAAGAGATCTAAGAGGATCATGCTCTGCACTACTGAGAAAGAAACTCTCCCCTCCACACACACACAGTCCATGCCAGTCTGACTGTGGGGCAAAATCCCTTCCTGATCCCAAATCCGATCAGTCTGACACCAAGCAAAGGAGCCCTTTAGCCAGGGACCGCTGGAGCACCATCTGCACACCCAGCCTTGGCTGAAGCCAACGCTCACTGCTTCTGAGGAAGGTGAAGAACAAAAAGAAGAAAAACCCTGACACCTGCAGCAGCCAGAGGGGGAAAATTCCTTCCTGGCCCCCTGGGCAACCAGCAAAGCCCAGAAGCATGGGAAAACCAAACATCTTCCGCTGCACGACTGTCTGGGAACTACAAACACCACTCCATACCTGCCTGCATAATTTTTACTCGACACATTCAAAGCCTCCATGGCGTATACAGTACAAAAATATTTGTTTCTTCAAGAGCTTTTTTAGGAAACTGTTCATCATGTGCCTCCTCAAACACTCAAGGATTTATTTCTATAGAAAGAGAAAAAGGTCTTCTCCGTTATGAAAAATACTAAGACAAGCCTGCTTGCTTGAGACCACACTAGGAATCTGTGACAGAAGCAAGAATATTACTTGAAATTTTCCGAATCCCAGCTTGTATTACCCTTTTGACCTGATAAGCAAGCCAAAATTGAGGACTGAGCTGGTACTTTCCAGTAGGAGATATTAATAGAGTAGGATACGCATTCTTCACTGGGCTGGGTTCCTGACCCTCCATGCAAAGATGATGGCTTGTGAAGTAACCAAGTGCATACAGACCCTTGAGGTGCTCCAGCTGTTTGCTACAGCTTTTATTTAAGAAGACAGTGTTTTCCTACCTGCTGGAGGAGGCTGCTGATGAGCTCCAACTGAGTGGACAGGCGGCACCAATGACATAAAATGCATTGCAACCAACTAAACTGCATGCCCTTAATTCAGCAACCTGCTTCAGATTATGTGGGTTGTGATCTACCTTAGATACTTCAAAAAATATGAATGCTCCTGTAGCAAAGTATTTGTTTGATATAATCCTGTTTTGGTTAAAAGACCAATTTTATATATACATACATACATACATACAAAAATTGGTTTTTTAACCAAAACAAGATTATATCAAACAAATACTTTGCTACAGTAGCGTTTTATTTTTTTTTATATATATGAGGAGATGGGGGTTTTGCTCACATTCCCAAGGCTCTTTCTAACCAGCACTTTACCCAAAAGCGCTCTCAGCTTTTTCTCAACATCATGCTGTCAGAGATCTCTCTCTGCGGGGTGTCTCTACCCCTTTTCTCAGAGTTCCTGTGGTTTTTCTGTTTCTTCTCTCTCTCACCCACAGAGGCACAGATGCAGCTAAAGTCGAGTTCTCCTCCTTACATTTGCATTAAGCCCACAGTACAGCCCCTCAGCCCACATAGTTCAGTTTTGCAGAGCTGCCTTACATGTGGCTTCTGTTTTGGGTGGGGGCTTATATTGTTTCAGCTATGTCTAAACAAAGGGGTATTTAATTGTTCCCTTATTTAGGGAATGGAAAGCAGCTGTTACACCCACCAGCTTCAATTAAGTTTCTCTCAGCCCCCAACCTAACACAACTGTTAATTTCTGCAGCCCTCATTGCCTTCCTGCAGAGATGCTGAGCATCTATGAGCCTGGCTAACATCAGTTGCAATTCTGTGTGTGCTCTGTGCTTCTGTGTTATATCTGTCACCCCAAACCAAGTGACAATTAGGGCAGGTCTACCCTGCAAGTGCAGGTGGGATTGCAGCATAGGGAGGTATATAGAAGCCAGCTTGCTCTGGTGACAACAGCAATGAAAATGGCAAGCCAAGCTTCAACATGAGCTACCCAGGATCCTGGGCACAGCCACAGTGCAGCCTTTACTGATGCTGGGCTGCAGAGCTCTGAAAATATTGCAACCCACTGCTCACTGCAATGTAGACATACCTTCAGTGACCAGCTTCCAAAGTTTTGAGTTACTTCAAGGGGTAGGACTGGCAAGGGGAAAGAACCGTGTCCTCCTACGCGGTAGCCACAAGACCATCCTTTTTCCTTCTGCAGTGCTTACTACTACGCATCTTCCAGTTTCTAGAGCAAGTGGGGCAGAGAGATACTACAAACAAAGTTGAATAACTCCCTGAGCCCTCTGACAAAAATAGCATGTGACCATGTAATTAAAAACCATCATAAACACATCATGCATCTGCCTTCAGGGATAGGCAACTTGAATTCTAGTCCTTAGATTTTTAAATCTAAGCAACACTTTCAATTAGGTTTCTTTAAAAGTCAATTTTCTGGGTTGTTTTAGGAAGGTAAAAAACTTTCCATTTGTGCACTGGTAGCTCAAGGTAGTTAAAATATTCCCAAAGGACCATCTGATTGCTCCCCCAAATACTTGTTCCAGGACTAAACACTTCCATAGATTTCAGTCTAGAATGACTGAACAAATGCTGGAACAAATGCTTATAGAGCAAGCAGACTGGCCTTTAAATATGTTCATTACTTCAAATTAAATAGCAACTCACTTTAGGATAAATAAGAAAACAAGTATAGACAAGACCTCAGCCATGGGAGATGACGACACTGCTCAGCAGTCTGGAAGGAGCTATACTTTGTTGTACCTTTCTTCTATAAAACTACTTCTCTAAAGCAATGGTTAAAGTTTCACAATAATTTTCCTGCAAGCATGCACTACGTAATACAGAAAAAAATAAAGCCTCCAATACATTTAGAATCTTCTTTTTTTTAAGTGGAAATTACCAGTGTTTGATCTTACTATTCACTCACACTCTCCTCTGATTTAAACATTAATTACATTGTATATGTTGTTATTTATATGTTATAGTTAAAATAAAAATACTTTATTATACATTTATTTATTAGCAGATGTGTGTGTATATATATATATATATATATATATAAAACAGCATCACTTACCAAATAAAGCATGCACCAATAAATTAGCAGTCACCAGCGGTTCCCTGGATAAAATAAAACAGAAGACATGTTCCTATAACAAATAAACTTGAGACAATCCTGTTAACCAAGCCAGTTAGGGGTATGTCAGCTGAGTGATATGCGATTGAATCAATTACAGTATTATTTAATATAGGAATGGTATCTAATCTATTTGTTTCCTAAAGATTTTGCTGTATCCGGTATCAATATGTTAATGCAAATCTTGGTTTCTTCAGCGACTCACCATACAGCAAACAATATTTGTATTGCCTAACAACTTCACTTCTTACTGAACTTATTAGGGCATAAGCATGTGCTTAAAAGTGCTTAAGTGCTAAATCAAAACCTGATGCCAGCAAACCTAACATGCAACTATAGCCTGCCTAATTATGCCCTGCTTTTAACAGTGTTGTGTGGTTTGTATGGAGAGCTTCCTCAATTACAGAAAAGGCAGGAAGCAAACTAAAGGAGAGCATAAAAAAAGTTCAGATCCCAAACACTGGATATCTCTGAATATGATATATGCAGGAGAACTCTGACCTATACATATTTGTCTGTTAATACCTCGCTGATAAAAAGGGAATCAGCCAGAAAGTCCTCAAACCTCTACAAGCCAAAGCAAAATAATCAGTAAAAGATTTTGCTACAAAATACTTCATCCCAGGGCCAAGACAAAAAATTCAGCATTGCACCCTGTGTTCAATTAAAGCACAAGCCCATCTGAGATGACACACAGCTGAAAAATTAACATAACAAATTGCTACTTACAGCAATGTATTCAGAATTTCTGATACACTTGGTTTCTACCAGACTCTGCAGACAAAGCGGACACAGATCTATTATTTCTGAGTTTGGAATTATTGTATATATGTTTTTTTTACAAATGCAATATTGATTTAAGATATAGGGGGGAAAAAGTTAGTTCCTTGATTGTATATATCTCTATAGACACATATATGTATGTATAAAGGGATGTATATATTATCACAGATTCTTTGCATTTACATAAATTTGAACTCCTCTCTACATCTCTCAGACAAGGGGATGGGTTCCTTGAGCAAGAAGAGGCTTTGTCTATATATTGAATATTTTCAGAAATTCTTCCACCAATAGTAACTGGAGTGACAGCACTAATAGGGTGCTCAACCCCCAGTCTGCCAGCCAGACCCAGCCTACGGAGCCATATACTCCAGCCCATGGGTCTCCCCACAGGTCTGGAAATTTGGTGGTATGCAAGCAGCGATCATTAACACTGCCACTGCTTCCCCACCGCCAAATGTCCAAGCTAGATCTGCCCTGCCTGGGCCAGCCCCACGCAGAGGGATTACACCCAGAGACCAGATGCAGCTTGCAAGCCAAAAAGGTCAGGTCGGGCACCCCTGATATGGACTGTCTAGAAACATTTTTCTCCCCGTCACTTAGACAAGGTATGTCAGTTAGGTTGTAAACGGAGCTGGTCGAAATGGAAAAACTATTTAATGGAACTTTTTGTCTCCTCGAAGAGATTCTTCAGGATTCAAAATAGGTCAAAGTTTCTTTTACTTCCCTGCACCCCCCCTCCAAAAGCTTTATTAAACTCCCCCTGTCATAATCAAGATTTTAAAATATCTACTTATCAAGCGTCTACCATTCTGCATGTGCATTTTTCCCACTTAAGAGGGCAATAAAATTAATCTTGCTCAGTCTCTTCCCTGATGTTTTCATTTTTCACTTCTTTAGTGTAACTTTAGTGCTCTGGGTTCTGTAATTAGAGTGGCTCTTGGAGTTGCTCTAATTAATGCCCACCCCCCACACCCCCATGCACATGCACAGACACTCCTAGCTACTCAAACTGAGCTACATATAACATGACAAAAAGTGGCATACAGGCCTGCTGCAAGGGAAAGTCAATACATAGAGCTAAAGTGCCACCCTGCCCTGCCTTCTTCCAGACTTCAGACTATTACAGCTAACAACTACACTCTATATCACTGTGTATTGGGCACATCTACACAAGACACTTACTGTGTGGTAGCCTAATAACACTGCACAGTAGTGTGCAAACTGCAGGTCAAAAACTGTGCTAATAAACTACTGTGCAGTGTTATTGGGCTACTGCACAGTAGCCATCACAAAAAACTGTGCATGGGTGCTACTGCGCAGTAACTGTAGTCACTGCACATTTAGTTAGTACTTCATTAAGCAAGTACTAAACTAAATGCTCAGAAACTACTGACGAAGGGTTTTTGAACCTGAAAGCTTGCTTAATAACTTTTCTCCAGCTATTTGGGTTGGTCTAATAAAAGATATCAAATTCACCCAAGGAACCTTGTCTGCCTATGTCCTTAGACCAACACGGCTATGACCTAAACCCCAGAAACTACTGCGCATTAATGAACATGTTGCCATGCCCTATAGCAACAGTTTATCAGCTATCATTAATAGCAGTTTCAGCTCAATATAAACTTTGATGGTTGATGTCAGTACCCAAATTAGGTGAAAGCAGATTACATTCCCAAATCAGTGGAAAATAACCATTAAGATACCTCAGCATTTTTAAAATATTTTAACAAATAGACAAATATAATTATCCCTAATTATTTTTTCTGAATAATAACCTAGATCTTGTGGGACATTTTTTTCTTAAGCTTACTATCCGTTTGAGCCTTTTTAAAGCCTTTTTCTTTATCTGTAGCTCATCATATGAGTCAAACTCATTATTTGACTCATATTTGCATAACTAAAGTTTAAATTTTGACTCAAGTTTCATAACTAAACCAGCAAGAGAGATTGGTATTCACATTATAACCAGTCTTCACAACCACATTTTCTTGAAGATTAAGTAGAAACAAGAGGCTACACATACCTAGTAACTGAGGCCTGCTGTGCAGAACATCTCTTATTTATTTGCTGTGATTAAAATGGGCAGTTTCAATTTGCGATGGGTCATTTAGGAACAGTTGAGATATTCCCTGAGAATAGGATCATACCCTTCTTCTACCCCAGACTATCTCAGAAGTGCATCCTCCTGATGTAGACAGCAAATTCACTTTAAATAAAATTGATCTGGGTATACCTGTTAACTTTTATCACATAGCTGCATGTGTGCCCTTTGGACATGCTGGGAGTGGGGTCAAGCCCCAGATCCAGAAGAAATTCCCCATCTAGGGCTCCCCTCAACCCTGCTAGCATGTTCAAAGGAAGTGCATGCCACAGGAATACACGTGGGCACAGGGAAGGGCTCCCCAGTCTCCGGTTCCTATTCCAACATGATCATGTTACACGTACAAATTAAAGTGTGGTAACAACTAGCCATTAAATGTGGAACATCTTTGGGTTGATTTGCCATTTTATCACACCATAAATTGCTTACACATGTGGCATATTGCAATTTATGATGCAATTAACATGTTAATCATGGCAAAAACTGCAATATTTCCCAGGGACCTATGCATGGGCGACTGGTGCCCCCTGGGTCTGGGGGGGCACGTGCAGAAGCTGGCTGCAGCAGCAGCAGGGATGGAGCTGGCAAGCACCCGCAGATGGCAGCAGCGGTGAGGACAGCCCTATCAAGTGGGGCATGTACCCCCCCATGCCTCCCCTATCAGCTGCCCATGGACCTATGTTTGGGGACATATTTTAAAACATCTCATCAAAAGAATGTGTATTATCCTTGCAGATGTGTAATCAGAAAAGTTACCGGTCAAAAACAGGTATATAAAAAAATGTACAAAAACATCACAGGACAGACAATGAAGCACAAATTGCACCTACTCTTGAGAGTAGGGGACTACTAAACACAGAACAATGACCACATAAAAGAAGACAAGCATCAAAGAGTCTGATTCTGATCCATCTTACACTGATGTCAATCAGAAAGGAGACTGCTCAAATTATACTGCTACAAAATAGGTATCAATACAACTAAAATCTGTCCAAAAACCGTGGTCCAGGGAAACCTCAAAGATCCCCTCTGTAACTGGGCCCCCCACCTCTGGTACCTCCACCCAGATGTAACCCATGGTGCCAGCCTCCATTCAGACGGGGCCCTTGGCTCTCAAACTGAAGGAGAGCAAATTCAGATTGGACATCAGGAAAAAACCTTTACAGTGAGGGTTGCCAAAATATGGAATGGGTTTCCAAGGGAGGTGGTGCTGTCCCCTTCCTTGGAGGTAGTTAAGAGGAGATTGGACAGACACCTGGCTGCGGTCATC
>NW_005842833.1:620921-626767 GCF_000455745.1 Alligator sinensis
TCTTTCCTGCCCAGGGCAGGGGGTTGGACTCGATGATCTAATAGGTCCCTTATGACCCTAAAATCTATTAAATCTATGACTGCAGGCACCCGGGATCAGGAGCGTTGACACCTCCCCTTTGAGGTTTGCTCCACATTGGAGTTTCTGGAGTGCCGGATAGGGGAGCTCCAGACCGGTTGGTGCCCTGAGCCCAGGCCAGCAGCTGTAGGAAAATTTTAGTTAACCACTTGTAGCCACCGTTCTTCCTAACCTTGCAAGGCTGACTCCCTGTCTGGTCGGGGCTCTTCCCCACTCCCAACAGCTAAGGGGCAGCAGGGGTTGGCAGGCACTGTTGACTTGCTGGGATGAGCCACGGGGTGAAGATGTAAATGCCCCTTGTACTCTTCACTACTAACACGGTTAGAAAATGGTGATGAGTTTTTTAAATGGCATTTAATGTACTGTACAGTGTGATCGGGTCCTCGGGGATAAAGATCCAAAGATGCCTTCAAAGCCTTGCGTTGTTATTCTGTGTTCCCATCAAGCCAGGTTCAAAGCTCAAGGAGAGGGAAACAAACACCAGGCTATTTTGTGCCTGGGGGCATGAGGGAAGGGTCAAAATGCACTGTTTGGCTGACTGCCAACATCTGGAAATTCAAACTTCCTGGCCAGTCGTTTGGTGTGATGTTCTCTGTTTTGGGCGATTTGGGAGGGGACAGGGAGTGGGGTTTCTGGGGATCCATGGGTGACAAATGAGGCTTTGGGGCTGCCCTACTTAAAAAAAGATAACTTATAACTTGACATGGCATATTATTATAAGTCTCATCTCAAACCTATAAATATGAGATGCTTCCTTGCTCACAGTCATTACTCAGATATGGTTCTAGAAGGATTTCCAAAATGTTTCATGCCAAGACCACTTTTATATACTTGAGCTCCCTCCAGCAGTGGTGCAATCACCTACCCTGGAAATCAAGAGAGTGGACAGTCACCTTGCTGGGGTCACCCGACCCCCAGTTGTCTTTCCTGATTGGTGCACGGGGCTGGACCCAATGATCGTCCGAGCTTCCTTCCGGCCTTTCAAACTATGAACTTTTCAAATTTTCCACAATTTTAGAAGAGTTCCAGAGGTGGAGGTGGAGAGTTATAAGTTTTATTTTTTCTCATAGTTGAAGAGGCTTTGAAAATTTGCCAAAGAAAAACAACCAAATGAACTAAGAAATATAACTATTGGTCTTCTTGCACGCTGATAGGCTGGAATAAAAAAGGAGAACAGAGAGGAACAAAAATTAAACCTCAAAGTTCTTAGTTTCAGTGAATAGTGGGAAATTCATAAAGAAAGATTTGCATGAAAACCTTCATTTAAATAAGAGATGAATATGCGGTTTCAAACAAAATGATCAAGAAGCCTCAGTTTAAAACATTTGGGTGATAAAGCTGATTCTTGGGAAGAAGGGCCTATGTAGTTTGTACAAGTATACTGTTCTTTACTATCGCTAGAACTTGAGTGCTTTCCTTCCTAAACCACACTGTAAATGTATCCCACATTTACACAGTTAATACAGTGCTGAACAGGATTTGTACTGGTTTACACTGATGTGAAAGTCATAGTCAGCATTAGATTTCCTAACTCATTTGTTAAAAAACTGCATTCAATCACAAGCATCTATTTAATATAGGCATATTTTGCAGGTATACACAGGAAATCCAAAGTAAATGACACAGGTAAGCTGCGTGCCTTAGCTAATGAGAGCAAGTTAATCAGTATTAACAGCAGAAGATGAAGTAGCACAGGTTTCATCACAAATTATCGACACTCCCAGGGCCCTGGCGGACTTGTTCGCTACTTTTCAGAAGCCCACATTACTGCATCTTCACTGCTATTGTCACCCATCCTTCCCAGAAGTCTCCCATGCTACAATCACATCACTGCATTGCATAGATACACACTAGAAGTTGTCTCGTACACCCCTACATAGAGACGTAACAAATGCTGTCAGCGCCTGGGGGATTGTGCTCATTAGTGGAGAGTTGAGTTGATCCGGGGAGAAGGGAGAACAAGTGGTTGGGGGGAGAGGAGTCCTACCTGTCTGCTACTTCCATAACTGCTGCTGTAGCAGCATAGGTTTGGGCTGTTAGTGCTACACACAGCAGTGAGGGCTCCCCAGGGGCCTCTCCTGATGTCCCATTTGCTTGCCCCTTTCCCCCAGACACAGGGCTGTGCCTTCCATGTCTAAGCCACCCCTTTTCTCCCCCAGGTCCACTACAGAGCATGTGGCTGCCCCTGCCACACTAAACACTCCTGGGTGGAGTGAGCCATACTGCTGCCCCCAACTCAGTTGGTGCTCACGGCTGATAACCTGCTTGCTCACCCCTAGTTACGTTACTGCTGCTACACCATGAGAGAGGGTAGCATCACACATGTGTGCATTGCAGATTAAGAATGAAGCAGGCAACTGTTTTGCTCCTGGCAATGAGCATCAGGTCTCTCCCGATTCTCCTCTCCCTTGAATCAAGGTGCACAGTAGTAATGCTTCTGAATTCAATGGATTTACGCTATTGTCAAGCTCACAAGGGAAGTGGAAGTTCTCCGGTCTTGCTCTCAACACCAATGCAAGATGGCAGCATCACAGGAGCAATAGATTTAAAAGCGTTAACGTGAGAACATGTTAACATTAGATCTTTACATGGTTTAATAGAATGAGACGACAACACAGGACCTGGCACATGGCTGCTACATAAGTACATAGCTGCAGTATGTGAAAGCAATCTGAATCATGCAGTTAGTAGGGCTGTGCGAGGCTTTGGATTTAGAGAAGCTTCGGACGCTTCGGGGGCCGAAGCGGCACGTCCAGGTCAAAGCGCTGCCTCGTTCAGCCTTCCGAAGCAGCTCCCGAAGAGCTTTGTAGCTGCCTCGGAGATCCGGCCATAGGGTATAATGGGGAAACAATAAAATATCTATAACTTTGTTGTTTTTTTGTCTGGTTTGGATGAAATTTTCAGGGGTGGTAGACTGCAGAGAGGATGAAGCCTGCCAAATTTCAAGAAGATGAGTGCAGGGGTTTGAGAGGAACTGCCCCTCCAGCTGCGGACAAGCAAAACTGGTGCCATGGGTGCTGTGGGACTGACTGTGTCTGTCCTGGGGCGGGGAGGGGAGACACTGCTGCAGGCCTGGCTGCTAAGCTGCTGTGTTCCCAGTTACCAATCAATCAATCATGATTCACTCAGGGACCAGGGACTCAGGGACCAGCTCAATACACAGGACCAAGCTACTACATAACGACTTAACGAGCATAAATTAGCACCTACAAAACCAGGCTAAGGAGAGGAAAGAATCAAGACAGACAATCAACTGCCCCAAGACAGATACAGTCTTGGTACCAGTTTTGCCTGTCAGCAGCTTGAGGTGCAGTTCCCCCCAAACCCTGCACCGATCTCCTTGAAACTTGGCAGACTTTGTGGCCTCAGTAAGAGCTACCAGCTCTGCAGTTTTGCCACCCCCCCTCTCCCCCCGTGGTGTGACACACAGCCATGACAGGAGTATCTATAACAAAGTTATAGATATTTCATTGATTCCCCCATTATACCCTATGGCCAGATCGCCGAGGCGGCTCTGAAGCTTCAGCCAGATTGAGGCAGGAACCCGGTCTGGAGCTACAGATCGGATCACGGCCATCCGAAGCGGCCAGATCCGAAGCCGGATCGGATCGCTGCCGACTCGCACAGGCCTAGCAGTTAACCGTGCAGACTATGTTTGCATGGGGTAAAGCGATTGGCAAGTAGTGTATTACAACGCAACTACCAGCGTCCCGTGTGCAAGTGCCCGCAGCGTACAATTGCCAGGGTAGAAAATATTCGGTGGTGTTCGCAGTCTTCGCAGGAATCTATAGCCCAAGTAGTTGGGGGCGGGGGGTCTTTTCACTCTGAATTGAAATGGAAGAAGAGATTGCAAAGCTCATGTGCTTTCTTTAACCTGCCTTAGTAAATGTCAGTATTGCAGCACATCACAGCAATTATAGATGATGTTGCTTAACTGGTTTAATTAATGACATGGCACTTCATTTATGAGTTTCTGAAAATTTCCTTTCTTTGTTTCTCATTTTCCAGGCTCATTCTCTAGCCAAAGATGAGCGTATTGGGGATATAAAAAGCGGGTCATCCATTTTTGAACAGGCTTAAAATAAATAAATAAATGAATAAATGAAACCCTGACCTCTAACATTCGTTTGTCATGGCAAAATAATGTTTTCAACCCTTTTTCGAACAGCTCTAAAACTGAAATGGCTGCACATGTCCAATGTTAATATTTACCACTAAAGGAGCCTTTATAGGAAATAAATGTGCTCTACTGAAAACAGCATAGATGCACGCGCAGAGCTGTGGACCAGCCTGTCCAAATCCAAATGAACCAAATCCATTCAACTCTTCAAATGCAAAATATACGTGGAATTAGTCAGTTTGCTATAATTATATTTAACAACTTTGAATAATGGTGTAATTTGGCTGGCACATACAAATAGCCGAAACTAAATCAAAAGCAGTTGATATCACCCTTCCTGATTTGAGTCTGAGGAACGGCCTTTTTCTGATTAAGATGAGAACATTCATTATATGACTGTCAGATAAATTGTTAAAATACATGCCTTAGAAAGAAGAGAATTAACTATATAAAACCAGAAATCAGCAAAGCTATACTGTACTGGACCATGTTGCCGTTAAAAAATAGCATTTAAAAAAAAAAGTTGCATGTGTGTAGGTATATACAAGGTGGTAGAAAGTGCTATAAAGGTATTGTTTTAAGAATGCAAAGTATATGATACTGTACAGTAATTAAAGATTACTGAAAAGCACTCATGCAAAGGGGCAAAGTTATAAAGTTACACCCACTACCTTCAAACCAGAGTTTCTTCTGTCATTTTGAGTTACTAAGTGTGCAACCTTAATACTCTCTTAACATACCTTTCTTGCATGGGAAGAGTTTATAATGCCAGACACTCGAAACTTAGCTATAACAGAAGTACAACAGGAAAAGAAAAACCTTTAACTCTACATATATTTTTTACCCCTGTATATTTTAATCCTATTATTGATGTGGCTTGAATGCTTTCTGAGTATTACTATCATTTTCTGTGCCTGCATCAAGTGCATTCCACCTCAAATCAACCAGCTCTTCAAGTACTTTGATGCTGCAGAAGTATTTGCAGCTTTAGCACAACAGTAGCATAAACGGCCACTCGTACTACTGGTATAACCTCCCCTCCCTGTCCCACCTCCACTTAATCCAAGGTGGATTAATTTAATGCTTATAAAATTGACCAATAGCACTGGCTTGACCTGCTCTGCCCTGCAAACTTGCTCACATTTCTCGGTCAGTGTTCCTTAGGCCCAACCAACTGGACATAATCTGTGACTGCCCATCCAACACATCTTTGAATAATGACTACTAATTGCAGGGTTATTTGTTGTTGGGAGCACAGTGGGATCAGGATGAGGTGCCCAAATTTGTTTTCCCAGCAGCAGACATTGGGAAGCTAGGTCTCCAGGAACCGCACCATTTCGCTCCCTGAAGCTTCTGTCCCTATTTGCCCTCTGAAAGTTTCCTTGACGGTTAGCACGCCTCCTTTCAATAGGAAAGAAACTAGAGAATAAAGATTGGATTAGTTGTGGATAAGCAGTCAAGGGTTTGTTTGCAAAGTAAATAACCTCAGTAGTCTTCACTAATTATTTCCTGCAGAGGGTCCATCATTTCTGTCTTCTCTGTTGACAAGAAAGATGGGCAACTCATTTCCAGATAGCACTAGCTAAGAAAACTGGGCGATGCCCTGCAAGCCTTTCAAGTTTTACACAGATTTTATTCCAGGGAAATT
>NW_005842833.1:626798-629433 GCF_000455745.1 Alligator sinensis
AATCAGCCTGTGTCTACATTTATTTCTCCCTCTACAGATTATTATCAGAACTGAAAGGAAGGAGTAACTTCTTTTAAATCATTTTCAGGAACGCTTTCTTTGGGAAGGAGGAACAGCGATTCCTGAAATATTTGGCTATACATGGACCACCATACAATATCCACTTCTGGCTCGATCAGCTCCAGTTTTTGTCAACACAATTCAGCTTCACTGAGCTCAAATGCCTGCATGCAATTTTGATCATTATTTTATTATCCAGTTTCATAACATGTGGCTGCAAGACAAGAAAATGCAAAGGATAAATGTGTAACAGCGACAGTGGGCCAGAACTAATTTATCCTGAGGTTTAAAATTCATAGTGCAGTAACAGTCTCAAAACTAAATGAGAACGAGGAGACTGGCTGACTTTCAGCAGGGGTACCACCCAGGCAGCCTGCGTGCAGCATGTTGTGGGGGAGGAGAGAGGCAGCGCAAAAGCAGACAGAGCAGAAAGCAGAAAGCAAAGAAGTAAATTGGGCAGGGAGCACAAGGAAAGAAGCAGAAAGCAGAGCAGCACACCAGGCAGGGAAGAGCAGCACCAGGGGAAGGTGTGGGGTTGATTTGTAGCACACCTACCAAAAAGGTTGTTCTCCACTGGCCTGGAGGATAGACTTGTCCAGAAACACTGGGGGCGGTGGGGATGAAAAGTATGGGAAAACCAGGAGGTTGTCTCTGTTTTTAGCTGTAGTACTAAGGGGTAGTTTGGGAGGTACTAAAAGAATGCTTTCACACTTGCAGGATGGGTTTTACAATTAAAGGAAAATAGGGCTGGAAGGCACCTCCCAAGGGCAACTAGTCCAGCTCCTGGCTCGAGGCAGGATCATGCCCGACTGAACCAAGTGTCTAACCTGCTCTTGAAAGCGTCCAGGGATGGAGACTGCACAACCTCTCTAGGCAGCTTGTTCCAATGCTCGACTTTCTGTATAGTTAGAAAGTTCCTCCTAATTTTTAACCTAAAAATGTCCCCTGCTGCAGCTTGAGGCTATTGCTCCTAGCCCTTTTCCCCACACCTCACACATACAGCACACCTGCAGGACTGCCAAAAAAAACCTCACCCCGTAACTTCAACAAACTCCCTCATTCTGCTACCATAAAGATAACTGTCTTGACTCACTGCTTTCCCATCCTTCTGCCCTAGTGCAAAGCATGTATAAAGCCCTGCCAGTCTGCTTTGGTAGCCTGTTATACCTCTGTTGCACCGGTGTTCATAACTGCACCAGATGCAAGGTGATGCAGTGCCAGGGTCGCCAACTAGTATGTTTAGTCTTTTCTTCTTCCAGGTCACAGAAGTGAGCTTCTCTTTTCCCCTTCAAGTCCACAAGCTTGCTACTGCCAATGCCTATCCGGCGATGATGTTGAGCACCAAAAGTCAAAGTTACAATTCAACCTGGGTCCTAGGAGCAAAAAGAAGGCACCAGGCAATGTGGGGCCCCTGCAGGATATGCTTGGCAATCTGGTGGTTGCACCAGAGGAAAAAGCAGACCTTTTTAACAAATTCTTTGCCTCCATTTTTCTGAGCAGGGACCAGGACATCTCTCCAGTGGGATTCAAGATGGACTCAGGAGTGACTCTGCAAGGTCTAGGGTCAGGGGGGACCAAGCCGGGGAACTTTTAGTGGGGCTGGACGTGTTCAAACCAGCAGGTCCACACGATCTCCACCCCAGGGTGCTCAGGGAATTGGCAGGGGTCATCGCGGGGCCCCTGGCACGGCTTTACAAGCACTCGTGGTGCTCTGGCGAGGTGCCAAAAGACTGGAAGAAGGCCGTGATCCCCATTTTCAAAAAAGGGAGGAGGGAGGACCCGGGCAATTATAAGTCCATTAGTCTTGCCTTAGTCCTGGGAAAGCTCTTTGAGAAGGTTATCCAGGAGCACATCTGGGAGGGACCAGCACTGGGGATGATGCTCAGGGGCAACCAGCATGGGTTCATTCGAGGCAGGGCCTGTCAGACCAACCTGGTGACCTTCTACGATCAGGTCACAACATCCTTGGATGCAGGTGTCGCAGTGGATGTAGTCTTTCTAGATTTCAGGAAGGTATTCAATACTGTCTCTCACCCCATTCTCATTAAAAAGCTAGGTGACTGTGGCATTGATGCCTACACAGTGAGATGGGTCGCAAATTGGCTGAGGGGCCGCACCCAGAGAGTGGTGGTGGACGGGTCATATTCGACCTGGAGGGATGTAGGCAGTGGGGTCCCCCAGGGCTCGGTCCTTGGGCCCGCACTGTTTAATCTCTTTATTAGTGACTTGGATGAGGGGGTTGTCATATTGAATGAAATAGTTTGAATGTTTGTAAAGGTTGCCCATTAGCCAGTTTCAGGAAGAAGATAGGATTTATCTCCTTATCTAGTTCATTGTTTTGAGACTACATGCAAAATGTCCTGACTTCACTTAATTTAAATTTTATCTTTAGAAGTCTTTTACAAAGAGAGCAAATATCCTGAATTCCAAGAGATCAAAGCCTAAGGCCTTTTAACCAAATTGGTAAGAAAAGGGCATTTGCAGTGATATGGAAGTCTCCCCAAGAGTAATTTAAAATGCTCAACAAAGGCAAAAGAATCTGTTGAGTAAGATCCGAGCCCAAATTTGGGAGTAA
>NW_005842833.1:629895-630457 GCF_000455745.1 Alligator sinensis
TTTTAAAATAAAATTGTGTTGTATAAATTAAGTGTGTAATCATTGTGAAATCGTGCAATCAGCTAACTACTCCCCTAGCCAGTGCATCAAAATGAATCAGTAAATTGTGTGGGATTTTCTCTATTCCATAACCCACTAGAGACAGGGGTGAAAAGCACCCTGTTCAAATTCGCTGACGACACCAAGATGTGAGGTGAGGTGGGCACGCCAGAAGGGAGGGACAGGATACATGCAGCTGGACCTGGACAGGTTACAGGGGCGTGCGAATGAGAATAGGATGGGATTCAACACCGACAAGTGCAGGGTGCTGCACTTGGGCAGGGAGAACCAGCAGCAGACCTACATGCTCAGGAACTCCCTTCTCGTCAGCACAGAGGCAGAAAAGGATCTTGGAGTCATTATCAATTCCAAAATGAACATGGGCCGACAGCGTGGGGATGCGGTCAGGAAGGCCAACCGTACCTTGTCGTGCGTCCACAGATGCATCATGAGGATGGTCAAGGAGGTGATCCTCCCCCTCTGTGCGGCACTGGTCAGACCGCAGCTGGGGTACTGCGTCCAG
>NW_005842833.1:630931-639937 GCF_000455745.1 Alligator sinensis
TATAAAGAGCTTGGGTGGTTTCCGCCCAAGTTGGAGAGAAAGCAATTGGAGTCCGAGAGGGAGAGCGTGAAGATCTCTAAGTGCTGTGGATCCTTACGAACCCAACGCATTTCTTAAGAAGGCAACAGAGGTCTAAACAGCCTCTGGCCTCTCCCCGTCGCTGAGCGCAATCCTAGACGTATCCCTATCCTATATACTTAAGATCCGAACCCACGGAGCCTTAACAACTCCGGGGCCAGAGAGCCGAACCAAACCCACGGAGCTTCGACAACTCCGTGGGAAAGAAATTGCCGAACCCGCGGAGCCTTAACAACTCCGGGGCCCAAGAACCGAGTTTGTCGTAGTCCTCCAACGAGGATGTAAGCGGAGCTGAACCTGGAAACTGTCCAGCCTACACCGCGACCATCTTGGGTGTAAGTAAATAATCTTTGAATCAACCACTATGCGTCTGTGACTAATTCTAGCCCGTGCGTGCCTTGCCGCCGCACGGTTTCCTCTGACCTCGCGTGCCCGGGCTGCTGGCCACAGGCCGTGTGCACAAAGACGGGTCCGCATATCGCTCCCGGCTCACACATGGCGACATGGACGGGATCGGGAGGCGGCCCGCACACTTCACTGTCAGGGCAGCTAGGATCTGGAACCAACTTCCAAGGGAAGTGGTGCTCTCCCCTACCCTGGGGGTCTTCAAAAGGAGGCTAGGTAATTACCTAGCCGGGGTCATGTGAGCTTAAACTTGCCAGGGGTCATATGAGTGCAGTATTCATTCCTGCCCAGGGCAGGGGGTCGGACTTGATGATCTGCTCAGGTCCCCTCCGACCCTACATCTATGAACCTATGAACCAACAGCCCACCGGGTTAGCATCATTAAGGCACGCTAAATTCTTCAACCAACAGCCGTGGAGGAAGCAATGTAGCTGGCAACACATCCAGCCAACTGACTCGGCAGCCCAGTGGCCAAGGTGCCCATTTACAACTAGGTTGATTAGGGGTAGCCTTCAGCAGAGATCTGGAACAGAGCTCAGACTCAAGAGCTGGAGCAAGACAGAAGGTACCAGACACTCCTGATATTTAAACTCCTTTGTTGCCCACAGCAGCATTAGGTGATCTGCCGGCTGAAACGCCAGGCAGGCGACGTCTCTTAGCATGCGGACAATAACAGGCACCGCTACAGACTTCTTAAGAGCGCTTCATGCTTTCACCGTTTATGTAACCTCTATTTTAAAAGAAAAAGAAAAATCGCTCTGCCCCGGAGAATGGTGTAAATAAAGCTAGATGACAGTAGCACATAGAGTGGCTTTCAAACAGCTGTATAAAAACAGCACAGCTAATTATACTGTAGTAATTACCTGAAAATTATACGCATGTTGTTTTTCCACTAGTCAATGCTACTATTTTTGAACTTTGCATTGTTCTCAGGGATCGGTGGAGTCACGCCGTCTCTAAATGTCCTTCCAGTCTCATCATTAACAGACGCTGTCCCCAAAACAGCAGTTTTCTCCAGAAGTTGAGTTCGGGCTTGGGCTATTTAACCCAACTCATCCGTGTTCAGTTTGATCCCCTTCACAAACCTACCTTCGCTTCCCCTTCCTTATTTTATGTGAAGCAAATATTTGTAACAAACCTTTCAGCATGCATTAGGCGATGCTAACCTTGCCATGGCTTCTAGGAATAAAACCCAATGGGGATTTACTCCCGTCTGCCAGAAGATGTATTTATAGACCCTTCAATTATGTTCTTCTGTTAATGGCCCCTTTCCTACCAGCCTTTTTGAATAATAGAGAAGTCTGCCTGCTGTATTGTAATTTAAATGAGAAAAGAATTTGAATCAAGATTTTAGACAACACAGAATGTCTAACGGTGACAACCTTTATCCAGGTTTTTGGTGTGATCCTCGACTGCGTCGTCAATGAATCTGGAAGCGAAATGCCCATTACCTCCATCGGGAGCAGAAAAAAATATGGATTTGGATGAGCGCTGTTTTTGCACATGTGCAAGCATGATTTTGCAGTAGCAACCAATTCACATGAGCACCTAATGAAAGCAAGCACCGCAACACACTGAAAAAAGAGGATTTTGTCTAATGGCGAAAACAGGTAACTAGGAGGTGGGAATCTTCGGGCCATTCCCAGCTTTGTTACCGACTTGCTGCCCGATTTTAACAAAGTCTCCGTCTCCATCCTCTGTGGAACAGGGTTAGTAATAACCATCTCATTGGAGTGTTGAGAGGAATAATTAATTAGCTTTTGGAAAGTGCTTTGAGGTTCTCGGATGAAAGGTGATGGAGTCTGAATGCTTGCCACATTAAAATAAATAGAAAGAATCTCCATATTTACTGCATATAGTGCTTTCATCTTCAAAGCTCTTCACCAACATTAACAAAGAGCAAAATATTAATAAGGATCTTCTCTACCCATCCAAATTATTCTCCCAAAGCATACATAACTAGGTCTGCCTCCACTCTAAAAGAAAACCTAAATGCCAGCTCCAGTATCAAACAGCAAACCCCTAGTGACCCCATCCATGGTAGATGTACTTTGAACTAAGAATTATTCGTTGATACTTTTAATTAGGATAATTGGACAGCAGGACCAACCCTGAAGTCAATGGGAGTTTTGTCACTAGCTCCCAGGAGAGAGCAATCGGGGAGGAAGCGGAAGAGCATGGGTTGACGCAGCGGTCGTGCTGTTGGGAGGATGCTTGTAGGGGGCTGGATGGAGGCAGCCTCGCTGCTGGCCGCCTGCCCTAGGAGCCCTACCCGAACAGGGACAGGTATCCCAGGAGGCTACTGCAGTGAGCAAAAAGAGTATATTAGTCTTTGCACGGTCACCATGTGCTCACAGGCTGCGGCACATCATAGCACCAGCACTCACCTACAGCACTCTTAAACCTTTGCCGGTGCATGTGCAAAAATGAAGAGCCCCACTGGTAATGCACCACAGCTCCCCAGACTAGCCCTTTGAATTTTCTGGAAAGCAACTGCATGCCATTCCAGTTTTGAAACTTCCCATTCCCTGCTGATGCTACGCTGGCGATCCCTTCAGCCCAGAAAAGCCACATCTGTCGATTCACTGAAAAAAATACTAGTAAACTAGACAGCCAACCCCAAAATTATCATTTTCATCCATGCAATACCAATGGTAGGAAATGTTCCCTTGTATTTTTTCCTTCTAAAGCCTCTCCTCAACTGCTATAAGTAACTAAAACCAGAGAAAAAGCATTGCCCCCCACCCCCCTTAATAGAATAACAAGGTTCAATAGGATTTTTGGAGGTCATTTAGTCCAGTGTTTCTCAACCTTTTAAGTAGCAAGTACCCCCCAACTTCTGCAAATTTGAATAACACTCAGTTTTCCAGGGGATTTTATATTTATAGACTAATGTGTGTCATATGTTGAAAGAAGGGCTGTGTATATAAAGCCATGATATAGTTTCATAGTTGGTCGGGTCGGAAGGGACCCGAGGAGATCATCTAGTCCAACCCCCTGCCGTGGCAGGAAAGAGTACTGGGGTCAAACGACCCCGGCCAGATGTTCGTCCAGCCTTTTTTTGAAGACCCCCAGGGTAGGAGCCAGCACCACTTCTCTTGGAAGTTGGTACCAGATCCTAGCCGCCCTGACTGTGAAGTAGTTCCTCCTGATGTCTAGCCTGACACTACCCTCCGCTAGCTTGTGCCCATTGTTTCTTGTAACTCCTGGGAGTGCTCGGGTGAACAGGGACTCCCCCAAACCCTTCTGGTCCCCCTTGACTAGTTTGTAGACGGCCACTAGATCCCCCCTCAGCCTTCTCTTGTGGAGGCTGAACAGGTTCAGGTCCCGTCGCCTTTCCCCGTAGGACCTGCCCTGCTGCCCTCTGATCATGCGAGTGGCCCTCCTCCGGACCCTCTCCATGCCGTCCACATCCCTCCTGAAGTGCGGCGCCTGGAACTGGACACAGTACTCCAACTGCAGCCTGACCAGTGTCGCGTAGAGGGGGAGGATCACCTCCTTGGCCCTACTCGAGATGCATCTGTGGATGCATGACAAGGTGTGGTTGGCCTTCCTGACCACGTCCCCACACTGTCGGCCCATGTTCATTGTGGCATCAATAATGACTATTCTCATCCACCCAACTCTGTAACCTGTCCAGGTCTAGTTGTAGCCTGTCCCTCTCTTTTGCATGCTCACTTCTCCCCACATCTTAGTGTCATCTGCGAACTTGAACAAAGTGCTTTTCACCCCCTTGTCCAAGTTGCAGATGAAGATTTTGAACAGTGGGGGCCCAAGGACCAAGCCCTGGGGAACCCCACTGCCCACATCCCACCAGGTCAAAAATGACCCGTCCACCACCACTCTCTGGGTGTAGCCCTCCAGCCAGTTAGTGACCCATCTGACTGTGTAGGCATCAACACCACCGTCTTCTAGTTTCTTACTGAGAATGGGGTGGGAGACCGTGTCAAAGGCCTTCCTGAAGTCCAGAAAGACTATATCCACTGCGACACCTGCATCCAAGGACTTGGTGACCTGGTCATAGAAGGCCACCAGGTTGGTTTGACAAGACCTGCCCCTAATGAACCCATGACAGATGTCTGATCTGGTTCAGGTAGGGTTGCCACCTTTTACACCAGGGGTTGCACATCTCAAGTATGTACCTGGGCTAGAGGTAGATTCATAGATGTTAGGGTCGGAAGGGACCTCAATAGATCATGGAGTCCGACCCCCCAATCATCAAGTCCGACCCCCAATGATGTTGGCCAAAGCTAGGAGGTGATGTTGGCCAAAGCTAGGAGGGCTGAACAACACATTATTACTGGGGAATTTAATTATTTTAATTGCACCAAATTTTTTGCCATAGTTTTGAGAGGAGGAAGGGGCGAGAGAGAGGAAAAGAAGGCAAGAGAGACAGTGTTTGGGTACCCACGTACCCCCTACCCACGTACCCCCTGCCTGCATCTCGCATACCCCCAGGGGTATGCGTACCACAGGTTGAGAAACCATGATCTAGTCCAACCCCCTGCCTAAGGGAGAATCACCTCTATCCAAACCATCCTAGACAAATCCTCACCTAACCTACTGCTAAAACGACGCAGACAGCCTCGTCACACGATTACAAGGCATAGCACCCAGACCTGCCACAGGTAAAGCAGGGGGACAGCAGTGGTCAGAGTCTTGCTGCTCCCGTGGGCAGTAAAAGATGTTTGAGAAATCCTTTCCTCAATTTCAAGACATTTCCATGGATGTCCTTCCCTACAGAGACAAGAGAGAGGCAACGGCTCTCCCTGCGATGACGTGCGCTAGGACACGTTCCAGGACTTAATGAGCTCCAATACATTTTATAAAAATCTATGGTGCGCTCCACGTACCGTGGAGGTCATTTTTCAGCAGCCTATCAACGTTCAATAGGAATACTTTCTTTTAGTATGTTCTCTGCACAAGGATTGGAAATGCATGTTTGCCAAAAACACGTCCCACCAAAATCAAAGCTGTTCTCTATTCTCTCTCGCTCTTCTGTGAAGAGAATTAATCTGAAAATGCATTTTGCAGCCGAGTCTTGTTATTTTGTTATTTCTCCCGAGTTGGCTGAAGGCTCCACAAAGTGATTCATAGATTAAAACGTCCTAGTTAATCTGCTGCACAAGGGCATGCAGGCAAAGCTTCAAAACATTTGTTTGGTTTTTGGAAAAAATAAAAATAAAAAAAATCAAATATTACCTCTGGGAAATACCTTTATTACTAGCTTTAAACACAGTTTTGGTCTCCTTCCAGCAACTATGTTGGAGTAGAGAGGTCTTTGTTTAGTTGGTTTTTGGTTGGGGGGGTTTTTTTCCGGCATCCTATACTTGCACATCACAGTCGGCCTAACAATAAAGAGTGTTAATCCTCAGCATTTACTGAATGCAGGGCTATAGATCAGGAGAAGTGCTCTGCAAACATTAACTAATTAATCCTTACAATGCCCCACATGGAAGGCTGAGATCCAATTAATGATATATCACGTTATTTGGTAGGGTCCCAACAGGCTGGTATATTTAGACCCAAGTCATTTCTTCTTCTTTTTTAAACAAGGTGGAAAAGGTGTGGCCTGCAGACAATACTGACATCAGCAAATACGCCATTCCTACAGAGTCAGTTTTAACAGCGCAGCCCAGCCTGAGACCCCAAGATCTCTCCCCCTATGTAATCTTCTCCCCCAGATCCACGGGTTTCTCCTCATCTGCCACCATCAGCTCCCACCACAACGCACTTTTTGCCCGTAACTCTGCTGCAAACGCACAAGATCTTTCTTCTATCCTGGGCCATATGTTTCCAAGCCATAAAGCAAGGCTGTCCTCTCCTGTAATCTTGCCCGCAAAGGAGAGGGGTTGCTGGCAACCTTTGTCACCATAATTCACCACCGCTGCAGCCGTGCCAGCAGAAGGTTGTGAGCCATACAAAGTAAAGGGCAACGCAAAAAGAGCACCTGAGCCCTCCCACCTCCAACGCTTGCACTTTTGGGACTGTGGCTGGAGGCGCACCACGGCCGAGTTGTATCTCCAAATCTCCCCCGAGCAAACCAGTGAAAAGATGCACTTTTTTTTTTAATGTTTTCATACCACCGATGGGGATGACAGCGATAGCGAACACCAGACAAAGTCCTATTGTCCCCTGGTTTCTCTTGCTCAGTGTGATATGGTTAAGGACCGATAAAAACATGGCATCACAAAGATAAAATAACCGTGATGGTCTCCATACAGCACTTTCCATCAGAAGGCTCAAAGCACGTTACAAAGGAAGCAGTGTTTCCATTCTACAGAGGGGTAAACTGAGGCACAGGTGGGCAAAAAATGATGTAGCCAGCACCCAGCAGGCCCCAGGCAGACTCCGATCCCTACATGACGTCTACTTATGCCATTCAGGATCCATTAAAAAAACCAACAACAACTAATTCAACTTCCCTCTACCTGACCCTCACCTCCTGGGTCAGCACAAAATTCCTCCCACACCGGGCAGCACAGACTTGAGCTCCGCACCTCCTACCCTAGCCATGTAGGGGACACAGGGCAGTACTATGATGCTGGCAGAGGTAGCGGGATGATTCGGCTGAGCCAGGTTGGCAGGAATTGCATTTGACCAGCATGTCGGCAGCGTGATGGAGCCAGTTGAGACACTTGAAGCTAGTGCCCAAGTCAGACTTGTCCCCTGTTGCTGGAATGGATCCAGATGCAAATTCGTCCTGGGCTCTTCCAAACTCCCCCTGTACCTCCTCATTTCACCGCACCCGCGGCACAGGGCAGAGCGCGGCCTGTCGCTGTGACCACCATGCACCTTGACTTGGCTTCTTGCAAGACGGAAACTCCCTCCCTCCCCCAGCCTCCTCTCTGCTTCCTTTCAATACTGGCTGTTTCCTCCCATTAACATTTAGTTTGATGAGCCCTTGTTTGAGAGGGTGGAGAGGTTTGCCAGCCATTTCCTTCCCCATTCACTACCTGAAGTGGTTAACCCAGAGTCTCAGCAGGATCTTGTAAGTTGAGCCGGAGCATTTACTGGTGCTCCAGATGGGGGAGGAGAGGGAAAAGAGCTTATCTCCCATTCAGCCTGTTATCTGAATCTGCCAGCTGGGCAGTGCTGGGGCCGGGGGATGGGCAGCAGCTCTGGGGATGGGAAGATACCCGGTGCATTGGCCTGCTAGGAAGGGCTTTTCCCTGCAGTCCGCACGTGACTCATCTACAAACTGCCCTGGCTGTGGAAATAGGGACAAGAGCAGTCGTTTCATCTGAACGCAACATCTGGCGCTGCTGGTCACGAGATCCATCCTCTCCTTTTCAAATGACTACAACAATTCTGCAGCCCCCCAGCCAAAGTCCCTGCCGTTTTGTGAGCCTCCTGCACGGGCCCAGGGTACCGGCCACACGCTTCCATCAGAAGATACCCTCCCCGGTTTCCTTACCAGTTCCCTCGAGTGCACGGTGTCAGCTCCTGATGCAGCCAAGGCCTCAGTGAGCACAAACCAGGCCTCCCAAGTGCAACCCTGCCAAGCTAGAGAAGGCTTTTGGGTGACAGGAGAGTTAAACATCTCCATGGCTTAAGCGCCGACTTGCCATTTGGGGCAGGAGGTGGCAAAGGCGCTTGCCTGGCACCTGGAAGAGACCGGTGCTGTTCTGTACTCTGCCACCGACATCCCACATGACCTTGAGCAAGTCATTTAATCTCTCTCCATGGGACCCATGGAGGAAGCACACTCATCCAGGAATCTGAGACTCCACTAACACGATCCACATCGCCGACGCAAGCAGAATGGACATGGAGCGGCCAAATAAACTACGCCGGGAATGAGTCCTGTGAGCCTGAACGAATGCTGGGGAATCAGCGGGCCTCTTTGCACCAGGGAAGTGTCCCCCTGATTCCAGCCTGGAAACTGTTTGGAGCTGCAGCATCAATCAGACTAACTTTAACTGAGCCAGTTTTGACAGCAGATCTCAAATAAATCTTGCCACGCTAACTCGAACACTAAATCTTTACTTTCTCTATGATTTTTAACGGCTCAAAAGAGAAAACCATACAATTTGTCTGTTCAGGACAAGCTGACAGATGGAGAAATTATGTCTTCACAGTTATTGTTCCACTTGGTGGATGCGATGATACTTAGCACTTACAAAAGGCTTTGAAGATGTGAAGTGCTATATAAATACCAATCAATCCTCATGGCAGGTAGGTAAAGTCCTACTACGCCCGTTTCGTGGGCTGGGGAAGCTGAGGCAGAGTGGGTTGAGGCCTACTTCTGGCAGGTGCTGAGCACCCCGAAATCCATGTGCTTGTCATGATGGCGAAGTCCTAGGACCCTGCCTGGTGAAATGAGGGAGCAAGTGGGAGAGTTAACAAACACACCTCCAGGGCAAAACTGGTTCATTTTTTTCCTGGAAAAATAGGTTTTCGATCAAAAGGGAAAAATTTCCAGCTTAAAATCAGAAACTAATTCCATTTCCTGAAAACTTGATATATAGATATCTATCTAGAGCTATCAGAAACTGTTTTTTGGTTTTTTATATATATATA
>NW_005842833.1:639947-642850 GCF_000455745.1 Alligator sinensis
TAATAATTTTATATATAATAAAAATATAAAAAATATAAAAATATATCAGAAAACAGTTTTCAAAAACAGGAAAAAATGCTTTTTTTGTTAGGGGAAGGGAGGGGGAAATATGCAGGTAATTTAGTAATAAAGCAATTTAAAATCCTGCAAGATATAATTGGTGCTTATTTGCCAGGTTGACTCAGTAATTCCTGGAAAGCCATTCACATTTGGCAGTGGTATAAATAGGGCAGGGCAACAGCAACTACCCCGGGCACCGATGGAGGTAGGGAGTGAACAAAAAAAAAGGTGGCTCGTTGCAGCCGGATAGCAGTGTCAAGCAGAAGTCAGTGCTGCACCCCGGGCTCACGGCCATATTCTTACACTACCATATCTGGGCTCCCAACAAATACCGTGTCAACCGTGACGCCACAGCCAACATGTAGGCCACCTTCTGCTCTCGGAAGCAGAGCTATTACCTATCTAGTGATGCAAATGGTTGCTTTGCTAATCAGAGGACAAACTTTGGTCCTTAGCTTATTGAAGCCTACCTGGCAGAAAAGCAATTAAATAAAACTGACACAGTAAGAGTCAGTGTCTGGAAAGCAGAAAGAATAATAATCTAAAAAAACCCCAAGACTAAGATTTCTTCTTTCATATGCAATAGTAATGCAATACAGTCATGACATAATGCTCCAGGTCTTGATTTAAGTACAGGATGCTTCAGCCTCTCCATGTTCAGTACACCCCGTACCACAAATAGGAATAAATTGTTGCTGTTTAATTGGAGCCTGTTCCTCTTCATCAGTTCTCCGGGGTTACAGCCTGTGCATTTATGTAGAGACTCTGTTATTTCTACAGTCTGATAGCACCGTGCACCTATCACCAGCCGCACGGCTTCACCGAGGAACAGCCACAAAGGAGCCTGAGATTTACTTGGGATGTAGCACATTATACCAAATTTCACTGCATCTGTATCTTGCAGTGATCGCTAGGTTTAATACACATACACACGAATGAGAATGATGCACTTTAATCTGCGGAGCAGTACATATCGCCTGCAGACCCTTGGTCTGTCTCTCGCCGGTTGACTCTTAACTAGATGCTCCCTGAGAAAGCATCTCCCACCTCCCTCCGTCTCCTGTTAGGGAGCATCTATAAATGATAATGTCTATTACTGCACACCCAAGTCAGTCGTATCATTTGGACACATCCTTTCCTTTTAGTGTCTAAGTGACACAACAGCAATGGCCTTCTCAAAGGAGTCATTTACAGGTGTCAGAAACCCTGCAATAACAGTTCAGCTGCAATCCCTGCTAAAACATCCATTTTCAAGCAAGCTCCATGACCCACCCTCTGAGTAAATCCTAGTTACCTGTGAATAGCCCCACTGCTGAAATAAGACCTCACGTGAACAGTGGCCAAACTGAAGCTTGATCCTGCAGGTTTATATTGAAACCTCTGCCGTGAAGACCCTGCTCAGTGATATCATCCCTTTGCAGCTGTAACTCTCAGGCTAGCTAACCTTGTAGGCGAAGTACGATGACAGGCTGAGAGCCCTGGGGCTCTTTAGCCTGGAAAAGCGCAGGCTCAGGGGTGATCTGATGGCCACCTACAAGTTTATCAGGGGTGACCGCCAGCATCTGGGGGATCGTCTGTTCACCAGAGCGCCCCAAGGGATGACGAGGTCGAACGGTCACAAACTACTTCAAGATCGTTTCAGGCTGGACATAAGGAAGAATTTCTTTACTGTCCGAGCCCCCAAGGTCTGGAACAGCCTGCCACCGGAGGTGGTTCAAGCGCCTTCATTGAACACCTTCAAGATGAAACTGGATGCTTATCTTGCTGCGATCCTATGACCCCAGCTGACTTCCTGCCCTTTGGGCGGGGGGCTGGACTCGATGATCTTCCGAGGTCCCTTCCAGCCCTGATGTCTATGAAAATACAGACAATCAAAAAGCCCGAGGCTGAAATGATTCAGTCTTTGCAGGTTAGTCTAAACTGCAGAGATTGAACCAATAAGCAAATGAACAGACACTCACTTTTAATTCAGGGAACACAGCCCCATGCCTGCAGGGGCTCAAGCCAGAAGCTAGGGGACTCTAGAGCACGGCTGTGTGTTCGCTTCCTCTTCCTGCTGCCCCCCAAAGTCTCTGGGATTTGCAGGCCACAATCACAGCAGCAGGACTCTGCAAGGTTTTTCATCACTTCCTCTTCCTGCTTCCAGGTGCCTCTGGGATTTGTACTCCACAGTTGCTGCCAGCTCAGGGGAAGGTCCCTGGTCCCAGACCCCAGCTGGGGTTTGCTGGGGGGGGAGCAGTGAACCAGCCCTCACTGCTCCAGCTCCAGGGCCAGCCCTGCTCTCTGCAGCAGACAGCACAGCCCAGTCTAGCCCAGGGCTGCAAGGCATGCTGGGTGACTCTGATTTAACTTGAACCAGGAAGGGGCCTGGGACAGAAGTTTCATAAGCCGGTTTGACCCAAATTAGTGAAGTCTGATACTACAGTCAACCAGATTTATCTTAAACCAGTTCTGGCCATGTTGGAACTGGTTTATGTGCACTTAATTTCTGTTCCATTACAGGTTTAAACTAGTTTCTGATCACTTAAACTAGTTTATGTCCCTAGCCATATAGAGGTTCTTCCAGCTGGTCATAAACAGTAGGGTTGTGCGAAGCTTCGGGTAGCGATTCAATTTGGAGAAGATTTGGCCTGATTCGGTGGCCGAATCTCCGAATCGAACCAGGGGATCAATTTAAAGGTCCAAATCGATTCAAAGCTCTCCGAATCTTTGGCAAAGATTCGGAGAGCTTTGATGATTCGGGCAGTCCCCGGCGGCTGCAGCAGGGAGCTGGAGCTGACTCCGAGCTGGTAAGTACTAGGGGCCAGGGAGGGAGGGCTGGGGGAGGGGGGAGGGGACTATGG
>NW_005842833.1:642939-651703 GCF_000455745.1 Alligator sinensis
GGGGGGGGGGGGGGGACCCCCCCCCCCTGCCAGCAGAAGTGGGGGGTCCCGTTTTTTTTTTTTCTTAAAGGGCCGGAGCTGGCCCATGCAGGGCACCCATGGGGGGCCTGGGAGGAGTGAGGGGAGGGTCAGGGGGTTGGTGCAGAGCCCCCCCATGCAGCATGGGGCAGCGGGGATCGCCCCCCACCCCTCTGCCCAGCAGCATCTGCTGAGCCCCGGCTCCCCCCACCCCCCCCAAGTGCCGGGAGCTAGGGCAGCCATTGCAGCTGGGAGAGGGGCGGGGGGTGGGCCTGGCCTGGCTGATTCGGCTAAATCGAATCAGGACGGTGATTTGAATTGGCCGAATCCGAAGCGAATACTAGCCGCTTCGCACAGGCCTGATACACAGCTGTCACCGATCCCAGTCGCCGGCCACAGTGTCGCTTTCTTGTTGCTTGAGGGCCTTTCCGGGGGCTCACGACACAATCCCAGACACACCTGAGTCTCCAGCTGAAATCCTGGCCTTCTGACATCAGATTGCCCACTCCTACTAGTGATCATGGCACTTGATGCCCTGCCTGTGCCACATTACGTTCATCACATTGTTTCAGGACCAAGTTCTACTAGCCAAACCTAAATAGTCCCATTAGCAAGCGTGACACTGGCTTTTTCAGGAACTTTGTGAGCAACCATTAACTCAAGTGCAGCAAAGTAAAGATTTTTTTTTTTTTTTTACACAAGACATTTTCCTTTTTTTGCTCACAGATTTCTTGGCCTGTTGACATTTTACCAACGCCGCTGTTTTTTCTTCTAAAAAAAACTGAACTCCAAAAATCTTTCCAAACGTGGTTATGATTTGCCACATCTGTTATTTTTTACACATTGTTTTACTGTCAGGAGTTTCATAAGAAGGTATTATATAAGTTTACATCGCATCACATCATTCAATACATTTCCAACAGTGAGAAAACACATCTGACCATTCAAGCAAAAGATCCCGACCAAGGGTTTTACATTTCTGTATATCTTTTAGGCCAGCCAGCCTGGGCTGCAAAGATAAACTGCGATTGTGGTTTTCTTCTTTCTCCGACTAGCTACGCTGTCGTTTGCTAATGGCCAAGTTCAGCTCTGATATGCGCCGCGTGGATCACTTTTGCATTTGCATTTGAAAAATAAACACATATTGCTTGAATCACACACTCTGGTTAAAAGAACCATTTTGTGATGCAGGCACAAGCAGACGTTTCTCCAGGGCATGCACAGAACCGGACTATCCCTTTTACGTACGTTAATGGCCTCGTGCTTGAGTTATATTTTAGCAAACATTAACCAATTAAGACAAAATTTATTTGAACACAAAATCTACTGATGAAATAATATAAATAATAAGCAAGCCCTCGTCTTTTATCATCAAATATAAGAGGGATTTTTTGGTTTGTTTGTTTGGGGTTGTTTTATGGGAGTTTTTGCGATTCACTGGGAGGAACATGCTGTGCGGAGGGTATCAGATGTAGCATTTCGTATCCCTAAAGAGCTGTACAAATAGTGATCAACCCTCACAGCTCTCCCATGAGATAGCTGCATAAGTCAAAAGTTTCTCTCTTATAACCTTTCCAAATCAGGGCGAGTCTTAAGAGCCAGTCAGGGGGATGGGAGTGAATTCAGCGGCAAATGACACGGGAAGCCGGCAGAGTGCCTAGGAGGTGGAGCTGATGAATACAGATCATTCATAAAGCCCAGCAGTGAAGGGACCCGCAAACATCTGGGTAACAAATGCCTGCACACTAGGAAGGATGCTGAAGAAGCGATATTCTGTAGACAGATTTGGGAAGAGTATGCGCAATAAGACTAATAGCAACACAGGTGCTGGACCGGCATATGGTCCCAGGTACCCTTCATGATCACAGTAGGCTTTCTGGCTTCAGCAAAACCATGGGGGACCAAGGGAGGAGCCCAAAGGGTCAGCAGCTCAATCCCTAAATCAGCAGGGCAAGCTCTGAAAGGAAGCCAGAAGAGAAACAGGAGATAAACGGGCCAAACTAGCCATTTCATACCAGGGAAATGCATTCAGAGACGTCCTTAGCCCAGATAACAGGAAGAGATGCTGCCTCCCCTGCTTTGAGAGGAGGGTATCAGATGTTGGGGAATTATCACTCATTGTACTCAATGAAGGACATGTCTGTGTAATAAAAAGACCTGGAAAGACAGCCTAAGCCAGAAGTAATGAAGCTGATCTCTTCCGAGATCATTGCAGTGCCAAGTACGAGTGAAGACAGACAAAGAATGAGTGGGCACCCAGCCAACGTTTGCAGCCGTGGCAGAAAACTGGAGATTTTGGGATTCGCATTAAAATGCCTTTTGGCAAGGGAACGCTGCTCTTTAGCTTCAATGCAATCCATTTAAATAAATCCGAGCCAGCCTCACGCATTGTAGTTAAGCTGCCTCTCAACTAACGAGAAAAGGAGCGGGATGTTCGCAGAAGATCTGCCGCACGTTCGAACACGACTCGGTGATGGCCCTGTCCCAGGCTGGCCCTTCCCTGGGGGTAAAGATGAGGTGCTTTCAGATACTGGAGTTATCAAAAGGAGAGATGCTGGGAAAGCTGCAAAATGAAAGAGCAACAACGCGGGTCCTCAAAACTTACCCAGGCGCCTACCTCCTGCTGGAATCAGTGGGAACGAGCCTCCAAATACCTTGGAGAAACAAGAGGCCGAGCTGCTAATAACGCGAAAGCTCCCAATAAAATCCACTCTCCCACCAGAGGAACGGGGAGAGAAGCAGCCGCAATTCTTGCACCTATCTTTATAAAAGACAAACACGGGGGGGCTTGGGGAATACAAGGGCACCGACATGTCCTGCAGGACCCAATAAACCCATTGAAATGGTCATTCAAAGCAGAATGATGAAACTCTGAGACTGGATAGTCACGTGAGATATTTCCACCGCATGCACTATGATCTAGCCAGCTGGATATCCATAAAGGACAGCCGTGCTCGCTCACCTGCTAGAGTTTTTGGAAGGCGTTGTTAAAATAATAGATCAAAGGAAAACCGACTGGTTTAGACTTTCGAAAGCTTTTGACCAATTTCCCCAGAAGAGGATAGTAAGAAAGGACGTAGTTTGTCTCACAAGGTGGGAGATAAAGTACTCCCACAGACAAGACACGGGTGGAGCGGGTGGACACGGAGCAGGACCAACGTGTTAGCTTTTGCCCTGGCAGGAGGCTCTCAGCCAGATACCCCCAGGCTCTGTCCTAGAGTCGGCTGGCTGAGCATGCTTTCATTTACCTTGAAAGAGTCCATTTACCTGGCAGAAGTTACTAGTAAGTCAGGATACAATGAATATATGCTAAATACGGACTAACATGGAGAGGGTAGACCGGGAACCTTTCTTTTTCAGAAAACAGGAAGGCACTACACTGAGCGCGGTACATTCAATGGACCTGAGAAAGCAACAGCTTTAAAATGGGTAAAAGGAATGACTTTCACACAACATCAAATTGCCTGCAGAACTTGTTGACATGTGATATCATGGAGACCAAGTGCCTAGCATCCTTGCATACAGGACAGGACATCGCTCTCGACATTGGAAATACCCCAAGTCTCGGTAGAAAGGATTCAAGGTGACCAGTCACATTCCTCCTTCTTCTGGGCACCTGGCAATTGCTGGCTAATAGGGGCAAGGAAGAAACTTTCCCAGCAGGCAGGTTATTCCACTGCTGCCTTCTGCATATGCTCTTCAGGCCCTGCAGCGGGTCCTGGGCCCTGTCAGGATATTTGGCTAATTGGAGCAGAGGCCTGATTGCCTCCAACACCCCTGTGCTCCTTGCCCAAGATGTGCCAGTATAGGTACAAACCTTCCCACGACCCTGGCCACAGCATTACACGCATTACTCTTGCTAGCTCAAACTGAACCACCTTTTCAGAGAACAAGTCCACCGTCCACTGCTGTTTCCCCCTTCCCCTCCCTCTTCGAAGGACTACAGATCTGCCATAGGACCTGTCTTCACAAATCTGCAGGTATTTTTAAGACAACCTTTTCCACCCCCCTGCCTCTGGAAAAGAAACCTCCCTGGAGAATAGTTCTCTTTCTCAATGGAAAGGCTCCGAGTCTGAATTTGATTAAGCTTTACAGTAGAAGAGACACGTTTATTAAGACATAATCTTAATTTTTGTTGTAGGTGAACCACTGAGCACTTTGGAAATTTCCAGCCTGGCATCTCTCTAATGAAAACCTCCGTCTTGCTCTCCTGGGTCAAATATTCTGAATGCAATTTCTAATTTGGACCGCGGCTCTGGAAAACTTGATTAGCGCTGTGAAAATGGAATTTTTATTAGGGAGAACTGAGTTATTGCCAAGGTTTGCTTTTCAAGGGAGTAGGCTTAATCCTAGAAATAGTTCCAGGATTGTGCTATTCTGGATGCCCTTGCAATGGTTTATAGCAAATATGCAACCAAAATCTGGATAGACTTGTAGTGTTTGCTTTGGCCAAGCTGATGTTAGGATTGCAAACAACTACAAAAATGCTTTTAACTTGGTGCATGTATCGTTTAGACTGGATGTTTTCCCCCCACTATTTTACACATTCATTTATTACATTTCCAGGCTCCTGGTACAAGAAATAGGCTCAGCCCTAAGATATAAAGGCAACCACGAACCTCTCCGTTCGAACAGAAGCACGTAGGATCGACTTGCAGACACAACAGATCTGCTCACCAGCTCTTAAAGTCAAAAGACGGCCGTAAAAAACATCAGACCCTGTCCTAAATAGATGCTTTTCAAAGAATAGTCAGCTTTCCCAGGGGAGCCCCAAGACCTTATGATATGGAGTGACCCTCCTGAGGGGGATTTACGTCTCCACAGCACATAGTAACAGCCTAAAATAAGCCATAAAGCCAGGAATGCATGGGAAAAGAGCAAATTAAAATGTGCTATACTTGGCAGGTCCTTTAGCAAATGCTGTGCAGCGCTTGCAAAAGGTGACAGTCAAACAGCGCCGGCAACTGAAGGCTTCTCTTTCCTCCAGAGTAGGGAGAGCATCGTGAGCTGGGGCAAGCTGCCCTATACTCTCCTGCCAATGGGTATCACCCCTCTCCTGGGGGAACCACGCCTGCAGAGCAAGCGTCTCCCTCACTCCAGGTCCTCCCTGCCAGCACAAAGACAGTTAGCATCAAACAGGGGGATATGGGCTGGGACATTTGCATGCACACAAGAAATCCCAGTCCCCCATCAACCACATCACAGATGCGCCCCATAGTTGAGTCCATCAGATAGACACTGGGGAAGTGGTCAGCCTGGAACCAGCAGCATGTGCAATGAGTGCTAACAAGACTATGCTCAGAGCCAGAACCACCGAGGTGCTGGGGCGGTGAGGGCTCTTCTGGGTGCTATCATGTAAATGCATATCCATCGAGAGGGAGAGCCCTCCAGTACTGGCGGAGGTCGCAGCAAAGAGCTGACCTGCAAAGCTCCAGTTACTTTCCTTGACTCATGTCTTGCTATCCCCATGCAAGATTTCTTGCAGTCCCCATTTGAACTCACCTGGACCCCAGGCAGGTGCAAGCTGGGAGCAGCAAGCCCAAGCACAAGGGACGAGAGCCTGCACAGGCTGCTCTGGGACTGAGGAGCTCCCTGAAATTGGGGCTACTTTCTAATTTAGCACACACCGACTGAAGATCTGGACAGCATCCAGCTTGGTCTGGCTCCCCCAGGCTGCTTCGGCCCGTGAGCTGGCTTCTATCTGAACCCCGAGCTGGAACAGGCACCCGACCTCAAGCCAAGGATTGCCTAGGCACGGTCTGTCGATGGATAGCTGGGACAGCCACAGGCCCACTAGATTGACGAGCGGCAGATTTGCATCTCCGACACGAGCAAACCGTGCAGGTAAATCATCATGCAATAGGCTCATCACATAACTGCTCTCTGCTTAGGCAGGACTGTGGGATACTGCCCTTCAAAGGAGATGTGGGCGCAGACCAGGCTATGCTGAAACCCGCTGCACTCGCGTGTTTGTTTTGGGAGGAAAGCCATCTGGCGGCCAGTCCCAGCAATGCACGCTGCCTCCATACCGGGCAAGACACTGGCTCCCTTCCCTTCTCAATGCCATCCACTTCTTTGCCAGCCACTTCACGCTCATTTTCCATCCCCTTCAGCTTGCTAATGGGAGAGTGAAATTACAGGTTTATTTCCTTTTCCTTTCCGGTTTGTCATGGGCACAGGCTGAATCAGGCCTTTTATATCATATGAGAATGTTGTATATCTATTGCACACAGCATTTGACTTATGCTTTTCCCCCGCTGTGGCTAATTCATCCCATTTCTTGGTCTGTCTTGATGCTGACAAGGAAGGAGTTAGCAGAGTTGGATGCTACACCAGGATTCCTGTGCTCCACTCCCAGCTCCAACACCACGAACAAGGCTCTTACCTCTGCCGCTTACCTCCCTTTTGAGCCTTTGAAAAACCTCCCCTTCTATGGCCAAGTTTACCACCTGCAGTATGGGAATAACCACTTCCCTCCTTTACCAAGGAATGGGGGGGAAAAAAAATCAATTAGTTCATGTCAAATTATGCCTTCGCATGTCCCTGTTCAGATCATCTGGACTTCAAGCCAAGCCTACACAGAGTCAGGAATAAGTCCTTAATATCTGCAGAGTGCTTTGAAGCTGGGATGGAGTTAAGAAGTATTAAGGATTCTGCAGAAACTTTTGCAATTAAAGGTTGGGAAACAGCGTGAAGTAAAACAACAGGCAAGGTGCTGGTAAATCAGAGCCTACAGCTTCACTAAGCATTAGAGAAGATTAAAAGAAAAATAATTTTTTGCTTCTAAAAAGAAGTGTGTATGTGTTCACATAAGTTTTAAGCTACATAAAGTTATACCGGCACGCACTGATGCTGCCCCTGAGTCAAAGCATGGTGATGGACTCAGGACCTCAAAAGGTCTCTTCCTGCCTATAGCGGGTTGGGATTGCTCAGCCAAAACCACAGACATAAATCTTCAAATCAGTGAACAAACATAACCATGATCCATAAAGCGTTAACTCACAGTCCTGGGGCTTTCCCCAGACCCTGAAAAGGTGACCCCAGCTCTGCACTGCTCTCAGCACTGCAGCCATCCTTCTCTCCCCTGGAGTGGGCTCCCCAGTGCAGTGCTGCCGCTTCCAGTCTCGCAGACCCCGAGCCTCATCCCAGACCCTAGGAAGTGACCTAGCCCAGCATTGCAGCCACCAGCCTAGCACCACCACCACCTCCTTTTCTCTGGGAGTCTTTTAACTTCCTTTGGGCCAGCCAAGTATTCGCATCAACTGGCCCCATCCTCTGGGCAGGCCTGCAATTAGCTTTCACCACCTGCAGCTGGGCCGTAGCCCTGCAAGCCTGCAGACTGCTATTGCTGGCTACAAGCTGATTTTCCATGAGTTTCTGAAGTCCACAGTTCCTCAAAACATGCAAATCTAAAGTCCCACACAGTGTCCAGCATCACAATCAGGCCTGTAGCATGTAAGTCAGGGATGGGCAATTATTTGGGCTGGAGGGCCATGTAAGGAGTTTCAGTGAGCTGTTGCAGGCTAGATAGGGGGGAGGGTGCTGACCTGGCACTGGGGATGCTGGACGGAGCGGGTGTGCAGGTGGGCAGGCAGGGTCTCCATGAGGACTAGGCTGGGACCCCCATAGGCAAGGTGTGATCATCTGGGTAGATGGGATGGGGCCATGGGCAGGTGGGGAGCAGTGTCCAGGAGCAGGATGGGAGGGCAGTGACAGCGCAGGGCCAGGGCCAGGGGCAGAGCCGTGATCGGTTTCCCACATATCCCTGTGACGGGCACCAGCTCCACAGGCAGGGATGTGCGGGGAGTGGATGGTAGCTCCGCTCTCCCCAGCCCTGTGCTGTCACCGCCCCACAATCCTGGCCCCACCTGCCCGTCCCGCTCCCGGACACCACTCCTGACTCGTCCACCGCCCCATCACATCTTCCCGGCTGAGCACATCCTGCTCACGGGGGTCCTGTGCCACCATCCACGGAGACCCTGCCTGTCCGCCTGCTCCATCCACCACACCTGGGGGTGCAGGGCAGGGCAGGCTGGCAGCAGCAGCCGGGCAGAGTGAGCCACCACTGTGGGACCTGCCGGGAAGCTGAGTCCAGCCACCGCACACCCAAGGGTGGTGGGACCGGCTTCATGCACCACAACTCCAGCTGCCCCTTGCACCTGGCCTGGGAAGAGCCAAGGGACCCACCGTGGGCTGGGCCGGATCCAGCAACAGGCCATATTTTGCCCACCCCTTATGTAAGTCCTTATCATAGATTTCATAGATTCATAGACATTTGGGCTGGAAGGGACCTCGGAAGATCATCGAGTCCAGCCCCCTGCCCAAAGGGCAGGAAGTCAGCTGGGGTCATAGGATCCCAGCAAGATAAGCATCCAAATTTCTCTTGAAGGTGTTCAATGTAGGTGCTTGAACCACCTCTGATGGCAGGCTATTCCAAAGCTTGGGGGTTCGGACAATAAAGAAATTATTCCTTATGTCCAGCCTGAAACGGTTTTGCTGGATTTTGTGATCGTTCGACCTTGTCATCCCTTGGGGTGCTCTGGTGAACAGACGTCCCCCCAGATCCTGGTGAACACCCGATAAACTTATAGGTGGCCACCAGATCGCCCCTGTGCCTGCATATTCCAGGCTAAAGAGTCCCAAGGCTCTCAGCCTGTCGTGGTAAGGTCTGTTTTCCTGACCTCTGATCATGCGCGTGGCTCTCCTCTGGACTCTCTCAAGCTTCTCCACATCCTTTTTGAATTGT
>NW_005842833.1:652807-653576 GCF_000455745.1 Alligator sinensis
TGGGCGTCAGTTGCCCCATCTGGTGCAGCAGGGGTCCAACGTTGCCCCTGCTTTTCTTCCGGCTCCCCACATATCTGAAAAAGGACTTTTTATTGTCCTGGATGCTCGAAGCTAGTTGGAGTTCAGTTGCAGCCTTGACTTTCCTGGTTTGCTCCCTGCAGGACCAGATCAAAGTATTCCTCCTTGGAGGCGAATCCCATCCTCCATCCTTTGTAGGCCTTTCTTTTTAGCTGCAAGAGGTTTGCTAGATCCCTGGAGAGCCAGGGGGGCTGCTGTGCCCTCTTGCTGCCTTGCCACCGAGATGGAATAGACCGAGCTTGTGCATTGAGGATCGCTCCCTTGAGGAGCAACCACTCGTCCTGCACTCCCCTCTCCTTCGGGTTGTGGTCCCTTAGGGCCTCACTGACAAGCCTCCTGAGCTTGTCAAAGTCGGCTTTCCTGAAGTCAAGGATTTCCGTGTTGCTGACTGACTTGCCAGCTTTACGGCAGATGGTGAAGGTGATCAGCTCGTGGTCGCTGTCGCCCAGCTTCCCATCAATCACTAGGTCTGTGATTAGGTCGTCCCTGGTGAACAAGTTAAGAGGCTGTGACTTGGATGACTACACAGTCCGGTGGGTGGCGAATTGGCTGGAGGGTTGCACCCAGAGAGTCGTGGTGGATGGGTCGGTATCGACCTGGAAGGGTGTGGGAAGTGGGGTCCCGCAGGGCTCAGTCCTTGGACCGATACTCTTTAATGTCTTCATCAGCGACTTGGACAAGGGAGTGAAGT
>NW_005842833.1:654250-657114 GCF_000455745.1 Alligator sinensis
ACTCTTTCCTGCCTATGCAGGGGGTCGGACTCGATGATCTATTGAGGTCCCTTCCGACCCTAACATCTATGAATCTATGAATCTATGGTTGCCAGAACCAGGTCGAGCAGTTCTTCACCTCTCGTTGGCCCATAGACTTCTTGCGTCAGGTAGAGGTCATCCATGCATGAGAGAAAGCTTTGCGACCACTCAGATTTTGCTGAGCGCTCTTCGCATGAGATGTCTGGGTAGTTGAAGTCACCCAAGACAACCATGGCCCTGGAGCATGCAGCCTCAGCCAATTTCCAGGCAAACTCCTGGTCAAGCTCAGGACTTTGGGTGGGAGGTCTGTAATAGACTCCCACCATTGTGTCCCCTGTGCCGTGTTCCCCATGGATTTTAACCCAGAGGGTCTCCAGTCGCCCACCCTGGTCGCCAATGTTGGCTTGCAAGGACGCGTAACTCTCCTTGACATAGAGAGCTACACCCCTGCCCCCTTTTGTCCACTCGATCTCTCAACACACTGACTTGCACTAGCTTATTTAAACCAATGCCAACTTTTGCATAGACACATATTTCAGTTTAAGCATGGCTTACTGCAATTTAGCTAAAGCCTAACCAACTGAAAGAGGGATTCTCAACCAGGGTGCCGCAGCACCCGGGGTGCCATGCAATGTTAGTGCTGTTAGGTGTAAAAACACGATTCACAAGAAAAACACAGAGATTTCAAACAGGAATCCATAGTGTTAGAAACATGGAGGCCTGTTATGGGCTTTCTGGGTTCGCTACGACAAAAATAAGCTCAAATTATTTTTCCATAGTCAGAACAAATGAGTTTTTGTTAGCTAAAAGCTAGGATTTTCTAGCTAAAAGCTAGAAGCCGGACGGAGTGGGCATGCAGGTGGGCAGGCAGGGTCTCCATGAAAACTAAAAGCTAGAATTTCCCAACCGGTGCCTCAAGTCTAACGAGGTCAAGAACCACCGAATTAAAAGCTAAACCACAATGAGAGTGACCACAGTGCCTTTTGCACAGATTAAATAGATTTTTTAAAGCAATCCTTTAAATAAAGAAATTCAGTTCAAGTCTCCCTACAATCAAGCATTATATGCACTCATTCTTCTCAGATCCATGGATGTATGCTGTCGTAGGAATAGCCCATGGACGCAAGCATGTAGTATTGATCAATGGGAGTTTTGCCCAAGGAAAGAGTTCAAAATTGGTTATAGCCATGCTTGAGATCCTTACTGGTCTCTGCCTGAGCAAGAATGGTTCATTTCAGCTTCTTACACCCCAGGAGTCTTTCCCTTCAGTTCTGGGTTTGTTTGAACTCATTAAGACAAGTATAAATCTCAGACTAAAACTAACACATCTTCAGCTTTCGCTTTGATCACAAATAGCTTTACCAGGGTCTGTTTGATCAGAAGACCCAGCATACAACCAGCAGTTTCATTCGGAAACCAAAATAAAACCACAGCGCTGTCTGACAGACCGTATACTATCTACTACTCCAAGACAGCAAGAAGTTCTGCCTCCCAGAACATTTTGTACAAAACGTGGCTGATTTCATTTTCCCACTCAAATCCAAACTACGTTTTGCTGATGGTATCGCTACAAAGGCTTACACAGCTGGTCTGGGCCATTCCCCCGTGCCCCCTTTTTATATTTAAACTTAAAAACTATTTAGTATAACAAACCAAAGCAAGTCTAGGGGCCAACACACAGCACACATACAAAAGGACTGCACAGCAAAAAGGAAAAAAAGGCCTCCAGTGCTTAGATTCCCATGTAACAAGTACAGTTTTTCCAAATTTCTATAGCGTGTAGCAAGAAACCAAACTACGTAAGCAACCTAAGACAAGAAAGAGAAGGGGTGGAGGTGGGGAGTCAAAAAGAAGAGGGGATGAGGGAGCATCGGGATTTATCTCCTGCCTTTCAGTCAAGCCTCCAACTTTTAGGTGACCGGTTCTAGGAACCCGTCCCAAACCAGTCCAGCATTTTTCTGGGACTTGCCACCTGCTGTCTGCAGCCCCTCCTTCAGCAGCTATTCTCCCATCCTTCATGTCCAACATCATGGAGGGGGAAATAGCTTTCCTAATTCTGCAAATGTGTGAAGCCTCACAGCCAAACAAGCTCCATGTCGTCCTCCCCTCCAGTTGCTGAGTATAGGACCCAGTATGCAACTCTCTGATTTAAGGTCAGGTGAAGCCTCTAGGATCCCATTATATCTGGTTATAGCAACAGCCCATATGCTTAAAACACTGTATTTCATAGACTTCATAGACATTCAGGCAGGAAGAGACCCCAGAGGATCATGGAGTCCAGTCCCCACCCCAGAGGCAGGAAGTCAGCTGGGGTCATAGGATCCCAGCAAGATAAGCATCCAAATTTCTCTTGAAGGCGTTCAAAGTGGGTGCTTGAACCACCCCCAGCTGCAGTCTATTCCAGACCTTGGGGGCTCGGACAGTGAAGAAGTTCTTCCTTATGTCCAGCCTGAATCAGTTGCGGTGGAGTTTGTGACCGTTCGACCTTGTCATCCCTTGGGGTGCTCTGGTGAACAGACGTCCCCCCAGATCCTGGTGAACACCCCTGATAAACTTATAGGTGGCCACCAGATCACCCCTGAGCCTGCGCTTTTCCAGGCTAAAGAGCCCCAGGGCTCTCAGCCTGTCATCGTAGGGTCTGCTTCCCTGACCTCTGATCGTGCGCGTGGCTCTTCTCTGCACTCTCTCAAGCTTCTCCACAACCTTTTTGAATTGTGGGGCCCAAAACTGGACACAGTACTCCAGCTGCGGCCTCACTAAGGCCGAGTACAAGGGGAGAATGACGTCCCGGGATTTGCTTGAGAAACATCTATGGATGCAAGCCAGCGTTTTGCTCGCTTTAC
>NW_005842833.1:657277-667658 GCF_000455745.1 Alligator sinensis
GCTTCTGACTCCAGTGTCCACATCATTAATGAAGATGTTGAACAGTATGGGTCCAAGGACAGAGCCTTGGGGGACCCCACTGGTCACAGGACACCACGATGAGTGACTTCTGTCAACCACCCCCTCTGGGTCCGACTGCGGAGCCAATTCCCCAGCCAGCGGATCGTGGTGAGGTCGAGGCTGCAGTTAGCCAGTTTTGCCAAGAGGTGATCATGGGATACCAGATCGAAGACTTTTTTAAAGTCAAGATATATGACGTCAATCTCTTCCCCCTTGTCCAGGTGATAGGTCACCTGGTTGTAAAAGGAAATGAGATTGGTCAAGCAAGCCCTACCCGCAACAAACCCATGCTGGCTGTCCCTCAGGATGTTGCCATCGGCCAGTCTGTTAAGGATGGCCTCTTTGATAATTTTTTCCAAGACCTTCCCCAGGATAGAGGTCAGGCTGAGGGGCCTGTAGTTTGCCGGACTCACTTTCCTCCCTTTCTTGAAGGTAGGCACCACATTGGCCTTCTTCCAGTCTTCGGGCACTTCACCAGAGTGCCACGAGCTCTCGAAGATCCATGCCAGGGGCTGGGCTATGATGCTTGCCAGCTCCCTGAGCACCCTGGGGTGCAGATTGCCAGGGCTGGCCGACATGAAGGTGTCCAGCCTCTCAAGATGTTCCTTCACGAGGTCAGCACTGATGGAGGGTAAGGAATCCCCCTCACCCAGACCTCCCTGTCCCATAATGAGGGCAAATCCCTGCAACCCTGAGTGTGGGCTTTCAGTTAGCAAAACCTTCAGGGTGGTTAGTGCTCTCTAGCAATGATATTTTTTATGAAGTGACAAGCAATGTGGGTGGGTCCAAGGTTGCTTTCATACCGCCTCCGATTGCTCCATCCCACTGTGGGAGTGAGACATGTATCCCCACTTCAAGTGTTACTGGTTACATCTGTATCATCATCATCACTGTTATTATTAATTATTATTACAGAATACATCAGCTGAATGGCAGAACAAGCTCTAGGCAACCTATAAAGAACAGCAGTAAGGGATAAGGCTAGAGTGATAATTTTAGATTTGATAGCCATGGCATAGCATCATCGATAGCCTGGTGTAGGTCTTCAATGCAGCCGTTAAAATGACAAACAGCAGGACCCTCCTCCATCATGTGTGCTATACTTTGGATTTGGCCACATTCACACCTGGGGTCTTTAATAAAATGCCATTTATGTAGTAGGTAGTTACGTCTACCTTGTCTACATCCACAGCTAAATGTCTGTATTAATGTAGTGGGTCACTGGGGAAATGTGGGGAGTTCTGCCTCAGACAGTGCAAATGCTTCTGGGTCAAACGCCAAGGTGAGTAGGTGACAGATGTTTATGTGCTGCCTTATTGCAGTACCTGGCAGGCTGTCCTATAGCTGGAGAGAAGTAAAGAGTGTGATCTGGTCCTCAAGCATTAATTTGACAGTGTGTTATCTTCCTCCCCCAACACGTTGTTTTGACTACAGTTCCCCCCACCCCCAGGCAGGGGCCGTAGGAATGATGAAGACTAGATCTTCATCACTGAAGACTAGAAGAGGGTGATTAGGAACAATCAGCATGGATTCACCAAGGGCAATTCATGCCTGCCCAACCTGATTGCCTTCTACAATGAGATGACTGGCTCTGTGGATGTGGGGATGCAATGGATGTTATATACCTTGACTTTAGCAAAGCTTTTGATACCTTCTCCCACAGCATTCTTGCAAGGAAGCTGAGAAAGAAGGGATTAGATGAATGGACTGTAAAGTGGATAGAAAGCTGGCTGGACTGCTGGGTAGTAATCAATGGCTCGATGTCTAGTTGGCAGCTGGTATCAAGTGGAGTGCCCCAGGGGTTGGTGCTGGGGCCGGTTTTGCTCAATGTCTTCAACAACCTGGAAGATGGGAGGGATTGAACCCTCAGCAAGTTTGCAGATGACACTAAGCTGGGGGGAGTAGTAGATACTCTGGAGGGTCAGGCTAGGATTCGAGAGACCTGGACAAATTAGAGGATTGGGCCAAAAGAAATCTCATGAGGTTCAACAAGGACAGGTGCAAAGTCCTGCACCTAGGACAGAGCAATCCCCTGCACCGGTGCAGGCTGGGGGTGATGGGCTGGGCAGCAGCTCTGCAGAAAAGGACCTGGAGGTGACAGGGGACAAGAAGCTGGACAGGAGCCAGCAGTGTGCCCTGGGTGCCAAGAAGACGAACAGCATCCTGGGTGCATTGGTAGGAGCGTTGCCAGCAGATGGAGGGCAGTGATTCTCCCCCTCTATTCAGCACTGGGGAGGCCACATCTGGAGTCCTGTGTCCAGCAGTGGGCCCCCACTACAGAAAGGATGTGGAAAAATTGGAGAATTGGTAACAACCATGGTTTGGGGGCTGGGGCACATGACTTGTGAGACGAGGTTGAGGAAAATGGGCTGATTGAGTCTGCAGAAGAGAAGACCGAGGGGGGGGGTTGAATAGCAGCCTTCACCTCCCCGCAGGGGGGCTGCAAAGAGGATGGAGCTGGGCTGTTCTCAGTGGGGGCAAACGACAGGACAAGGAGCAATGGGCTCAAGTTGTAGCAAGGGAAGTTGAGGTTGGATATTAGGAAAAACTCTCTCACGAGGAGGGCAGTAAAGCACTGGAGCAGGTTACCCAGAGAGGTGGCGGAGCCTCCCTCCTTGGAGGTTTTTAAGACCCGGCTGGACAAAGCCTTGGCTGGGGTGATGTAGTTGGGCTGGTCCTGCTTGGAGCAGGAGGCTGGACTAGGTGTGACCTCCCGATGTCCTTTCCAGCCCTCATTTTCTATGATTGTTTGATTCTATCTTTTTGGTACCTGCAACCTCAAAAGCCCAGTGCAACTGTAGGCGGCAAGGAGTGGGATAGCTCCTTTTCAATGCTCGCCCGTTGAGGTGGAAGTTGGGGGTGCGTGGCAGGGGTGGAAATCCACAGAGAAAACACACAGTTCTGTTCGCAGAGTGCTGGGAACACAGTGAAGACTACGCTTCCAGCGAAACTGGTTTCTAACATACCCCGATTATAAGCTGTTTGGCGCACGGACTGTCTTTTTGTTATGCGTTCATACAGTGCCTAGCGCAACCCCCTGCTCTGGCACCTACTGTACTCAGGCTGCCAAGCCTCCAGAGTCTTAGCCAACACTAGCTCCAGAGCTACATGCATTTGTCAAAGGCAGAGAAAGTCCTTTTGCACTAGCGCAGTGCAAAGAAAAGCAGCAGCAGGTCAAGCGTAGTTAAGATTTTCAACTTTGGCTAAACTCTGCTCCTTCCCCCGCATCCCCCAAAATCGCAGGCCAAGAGCAAAACCTTTTCCAGAGTGATTTACAAACTGAAGTGGGGTAAAGGCTTTTGGGAGCTTTATCCCCCACCCCAGGCCAGACTGAAGTGCTGGAAAAATGGATCCCACCTCTAACCACTAATCCCCCTGACAAGTCGTTACACGGCAATCCAACAGAGGACCGATTTGCAGAATGACTCAACGCATCTTCCTGCGCTGTCCCCAGAAGCAAAATATACCTGAAAAATCAGAGACACGACTCCCTTCTGGCCTGCTTTCTTGCAATGTTCATGTGTTGAGCCCCTCAGCCTTTCTGAAAAGTTCGTTCCTTGGTAGCCCGGCAGGTAGGATGGGAGGGATTCCTGTAACAGAAAAGGATACAATTCAGATGATGTTTTTTTCTGCATTTCAACTTAACGTCCCTAGTATTCATCTAGTACTCAAAACCAATACAGTGCTCTGATACATTTGCAGGGCACTATTTTTTGTCCCCTTTATATAATGGCAGGTGATGGGATTTTTTTTCTTCAACCACATTTGCTAGGCTCCTTCAGTCATCGAGGTTATTAGTGGAGAAACAAATTGTTTAAAATAGAAATTGCTTTCCAAGTTCCCCCTGGCCTGACTACAGGCTCCAAACCAAATCGGTCACTGCCCCATGGGAGGGAGGGAGGGAGGTGTGATTTCCTACCGACAGCAGCTAATTTCTTCCGATGGGGATGGGAAATCCGCAGGATGCCGCTCAGGGAAAGTTAGTTCCCTGCTTCAGGAAGCTGGTTTCCCGTTTCCTTTAGACGGCTTGACACCGCCTGCAGCAGACAACCCTGCAAGGGAGACGCGAGAGAGTCACAACCTGTGGATACGTAATAGCTTCAACGCCAGCGGGGCAGAGCCCGAGCACCTGGTTGCACTGCGTGAAGCACCACGACCCCGGCACGTCACGCTCTCCCCTCCCTCCGGGCAGCGAGATAGCATCCCAGGGTGAGGAGGGAGGGAGCACACAAGTTATCAGAGTTTTTCTCGTCTCTGTTGTTGATGATGGACCCAGGCCACGCACCTTGCACACGGATGAGAGAGTGGCTTCACCTGCTGCGTAGGCCTGCGGGAGTTCGTCTGGCCGCCTTCGAGCAGCCTGGGGAGAGAGCTGCCTGGCCAGGAACAGCAGGCGTTTAGGGTTGTCTCCTTGAAAAGAGCACAGTGAGAAGGCAGCGACGGGGGGAGGACACGTCCCCTCTGAGAAGGCTCCCATGCTTCACCCAGAGCCAGCGGGGAGCTTGCCAGGGCCGTGACATTGGATCTAATTAGCACGTGACAGAGCAGGTTGCTGCGCTGCTTCCTTCTCAGACCAGGGCCGCTGCACACGGGCGACCTGTCCATCCAGCAGGCCCGGGGCAGAGGGATGTGGCTCTCGCTTCCTTTCCTTCCCTCGTCCCCTGTACTCTCCAGCGGCCACATCCCCTAGCTGAACACCCTCGGCCCAGATGCAGTCACCTTCGCCCTAACCAAGTGATTTTTTTCTCTTGCTACTTTGCCTGGTGCACCGTGGCCAAGCCTCCAGCACGGTGCTCTCAGGGCTTTCCTCACAGGGGCCATCAGGGCATGGGATGCCAGGCTGGGCCCCAGCCCTGCCGGGCACTGCCCTGCTGGACTTTCCCCCCAGGGACAGGTGCCGGAGTGAAGGGAGAGCACAAGGGAGAGCCCGCCACGACTCCAGGGCTGGAGTAAACCCCCCCAGAGACAGAGGCTGAGCGCTCAGCCCATTTAGTTTGCCAACAAGGAGTTGGAAAGGAGACTACTACTTTATAGCATCTACCAACCAACTCCACGGGAAGGAAATCCCGGGAACCGATGGCTCTTGAATCCAGCAGAGAAAGGCAGAACAGGAAGCAGTGGCTGGGACAAGACAAATCTAAACCAGGAATCAGGCACACCTCTTCACCAGGGGCAGAAACACACGACCGTGAGAAACGGCAGATCCTCCATCCCTGCCTGCCTTCCTGGAGGAGATGCTTCCACCAAACACAAGTGGCTGAGCTCCAGGCGGGAGCACCTGCACAAAACATACAGGCCTGTGATCTACTAGCCCAGATGGTCTCTAGATCCCTCTGGCCTCTGGCTCCAGCGAGGAACAGGAAGGTGTAGAAAGCCCCGATCTACTCTGCACTCAACTGGATCCTCGAGCGTATTAGCGCTGGGCGACTGCAGTGAAGGGCACCTTAGGGAAATGGGCACACCCTGATTTTATTTTTATAGGGTCTAAGCTTGGCCTCTGACCTTGCAGGTACTTTGTGCTTAGGACAGACATTTGGCTGGGATAGTTTAACTCGGGGTCAATCCTGTCTGGAGCAAGGGGCTGCACTAGATGATCTTGTGAGGTCCCTTCCAGTCCAACTTTCCTACGATCCTATGACTTGCTACACAGCTCTTAGTGGTCTCCTGACCCGCCTGCACCTCCAGCAACCTTAGCCTTGCCACCTAAGGCACCTACAGTTAAGTCTGTGCATAATCATTTGCAAGTGGGGGAGTCTCTGCTCAGAATTAAAGGCCTGGGCTGTACCCACCGCAAGCCCTCTCTATCAGCCAGCCGCCCCCGGACGGTACCAGCCTTGATTCTGGAAGCAGGGGCACGTGAAGTCCTCACGAATCAATGGCATCCAAGTGCTTTGTCAAGAGAGAAGTCTGGCTAAGGAGCAGCCTGGCAATGAAAGCCAAGGCAGAGCCAGCTCTGTTGCAGGGAGCGGCCACGTAACCTTCCCTCCAAACAAACAGCCTTGCGCACCCGGGGAAAGCAAGCGGCATATGGGAAGAAGTCTTGGCAAGGCCGGCGCTCAGCTCCCTGAAACTGCTGTGCCACTGGCCTGAAAGAACAACTCCATCAGCTCCAGCGAGCAGACCTTCTGCTTCCCAGAATCGAGGATCCGTCGCAGGCTCGCGACGCAGGCACTCCAGGCTTCTTCTGCTTTAATTATTTAAAAATCCTAACCCTAGCTGTTTATTTTCAGGGACTATTATCTGCCTCCAACTATTTTAAGACTCAAAAACATGAAGCCTCTCCTTCACTCTGCTGGTAAAGTTTAATTCACTCTAATTATTTCATATTACATAGACTATAATAGTTTCATAATTTCTAGTATATTAAGCACTTAATATGTTGTGTCATTTGAAGTCGCATATTAAATTCAGCAAAGTACATTTTAATGAGAGTTAAGTGGTGTGAAAATATTAATACCGCATAATAGTTCATTTTGGCACTCATCTTTTTTGAAGCCTCGAAAATAGACAGGTGCCAACACTTCTCACCTTCATTCTCGGGGTTACCTGTCCGAGATTAACCCCCGCCATGTTGGTGACTATGGACCACAGTAGCACGGGAATCCTTTGCAGGGGGTTCGTCGCTGACAACTGAACCACAAAGCCATCACCACTTATTACCCTGCTATTTCTTTCAGTCACAGCTTAGCTGGACCAGATGTTTCAGGACACACCACGCAAATAAAATTGGTAGTGAGGCCTGCTCTTCCACTGAGTCTTCCAATGTACTTCACACCGGCAGGTAAGGAGCAGTGTCCACATGTTAGGGCTCAAGCAGTAGTTAGGTGGAAGCGATAGCATTTCCCAGTGGGCCAGTAAAGCACAGCATTATTAACCCCAGCATTCAGCCGGGGCTCACAAAGGTCATCCGATTTGCCTATTCCTCCCCGACTCCCAGCGCCATGCCCAAAGCAATTACAGCCCCAGTGACAGCTGCTGTCACATACAGGCAGCTTCTGGGGTTCGTTGCATCTCGCCTCTCCCCAGCATCAGGGCTGGGGAGGGTGAGTATCCCTCCAGGACACCCTGGGCTGGCGGCACAGTGCAAAGCAGCGCAAAGCCAGTGCCCGACCAGTTCTGGTCATTCAGTGTCCCGCAGCCGGGTTCACCCAGACACACGGGGGCTGGCCTGAGGGTCTGGGCCAAGTTCCAATTACATTAATTGCTCTATGCCTCGCCAAGGGCACAGTCCAGGGGAAAGCAGCCAATGGCCCCCAGGCAAAGCAAGCCCCAGACACAAGCTGCCTAGGAAGGTTAGCCCTCCAGGGGCCAGGCTGGGCGAGCATGGGGAGGGGCGCACGAGAAACCCCAGCTGCTCCTCCGGTGCACTCAGGTGCTGCAGGGCAGCTTCTCTAGATGAGCGCTTCACCCTATGCCCTGCCATCCCCAGACACTGCGCTCAGCGCCCGCAGGCTGCTCTCTGCCGCAGCCTCAGCCCCGCAGACGTCTGTACAGCTCCTCCAGCCGGCCCAGGGCCGCTCTCTCCAGCAGATGGCAGCAAGACATCACCAGCACGCAGACGCTTCCCGAAATCCGGCGAGTTAGGGAGGGCGCCCAAGGCCAGCCAGCCCTAGACTGCAACGACAGCAACCGCGTCCCTTCCCAAGCTGCCCCGATTGCAAGGAACTGCCCCCTGCACGAGCCGAATAGAAATGCTCCGATTCCTCTGGTCTCAGGCAATGCCAAATACCGGGTGCCAGTTTCTGCTGCCCCCCTCGCAGCACATCTTCTGCTGCCAATCTCCCCTCCTGCATGGCACAGCGAGGAAAGGCTGGGTTCACCCACAGCTCCGAATGCAGGCCCTGGCCTTTTCTGAGCACCTAGGGACATGCTAGGCCGCAAGCCAGCAGGGCCAGGTCTGACCCGTGTTGGGAAAGAAACCGGAGGAGAGGAAGGAGTGACTCATCAAGAGCTAGGTGGCAGCTGTAGCCTTTGCTTGTGGGTCTGTAATGCAGAGGGAGCAGACTTTAAAACCTGCTTGTCAAGGGACTGCCGGCCAACTCAAGCCGTGGCAGAGTCAGGCATCCTGGGTTATTTTTATTTCAACTCATTCCTGAGCTTTCAAACTGCATGTAGATCCTGTTTGCAAGCCCCCCACCCCCAACCACAGGGGCCACCAACACAGTGTTTTCAGCCCGAAAACCTACACTTTTATGCAATCACTTGCCTCCAGGGGCCGGAGCTCGAAATACAACACCGGCTCTTGCAGAGACCCAGGCTAAAATTGCAAGAGTGGACAACACTGCTCGGGGCCAACAGCTGAAGGAGAAGAGCTGAAAATGTCGGGGGTACAGAGGAGATCATTTAACATAACTCAGCCTGGCCAGAAATCATTGCATCTTCTCTCTGCAAACCCATCCTGAGGGATTCCTAAGCGCTTTGCAGTTCATCACAGCTGAAACGCTGCCGCTGCCACCTCTCCAGCAGGCCCTCTGGCTTTTTTTAACATCCCCCAGTAACACCCAGGAGACGCAAGCTCTCGCCTAAGTGGAAATATCTGGGGTCTTGTGCTGGGAGAGGCGATGCCGGCACGGGTGTGCTGATCCGATTCCCAGGGTAATAGTGGGCTGCCTATGGAGACAGCCCACAATTACCAGAGGAATCGGATCAGCACACCCGTGCTGGCATTGCCTCTCCCAGCACAAGACCCCAGATAATCACCAGAGGGCAGGATCTGAGTTGCACGTGGCTCGGGAAGGAAGGCTCGTGTAAGAGCACACTGCTCCCCTGCACCCTGAAGAAATAGTGCCGCCGGCAGTACCTTGTGCGCACTCAACTCTTTGGATGTGCAGCCCGCGCTCCAGGCAGGGCCTTGCCCTCTGCCTCTGCAGAAGGAGGGTGAAGCAGGTGTAAAACATTACAAGGTCGTCATGTCAAGCTCCTCAGTGCCCAGTGATTCCAGTTCCCAGCACTGGGGTCCCAGGACAAACCACGCTGTTTTCCCCTTTCCACAGGGCAGGGGAATTCCTACACACATGCAGGGCCTGATTCCCGCAGCCCGTCCTCCGAGGGGGTCATTTATCCCGGGGCAAAGCATGCAAGGGCAAGGGGGCGAAGAGGTGGAAGCATCTCCTGTGGTTCCAGATGTGGTCATTCAGAGCATGAGGAAAGACAGCCACACGCAGTAGCGGACACTAGCCCTTACTTGTGTCCAGGCAGGGAGACCGTGCCAGGCCCTCAGATAAGAAATAAGGATTCACAGGCACTTTGCAGAGGGCAGAAGCAACTAACAGCAGAGGCTGGGTGGAAGCAGCCTCTTCCCCTTCTGTTTACTTGGATAATGCACTTCTCTATGGCTGCCCCTTCCTTCACTGATGCAAAAATCCTGCAGCCTAAAGCAAGGGCAGGAGGTTTTTCACCCTGTTCTTCGCCTGCCCAGTCCCCGAGAGCCTTGGGGAGGCTCCTGCATGTTCTCAGCGCGGCACAGGCTGAATCCCTGCAGCGCTGCAACGCTCCCTACCTCTCTCTCCTGCACGGGGAGGCAAAGGGAAATCCTCTTTAAGTAGCCCAGTCCACCACCTGCTCTAGTAATTAATTCAGTGGCACCTCCAAAGCCGTGCTGTGACATCTGCCAAGGATCAAGATGCCCTCCTGGTGACCGTGGCGGGAGGGGGGGGGGGATTATGGGTGCTGAGGGCCTTGTCGAAGAAGAAGGTGGTGAGATAGGAGCCTTAAAAGAGCACTACAACCTTCTTCAAATGGGTTTTTGAAAAGCCATCGTCCTAGAGGGACGCCGACGGCAAAAAGCCAAGGGTTGGGCATCTTCATAGCAGGGCAGGAGTCCCCCTGGACGGCCCTCAGCCCCGCACTGCGCGGGGGGAGGAAAGGGCCGAAGGAAGCTGCCGCCGGGCTCTGCGGAGGTGCCGCTGCAAGGGGCATCGCCTCCTGCCCGCGCACCAAGACCTCAGGCCAGCAGTGCTGCAGCTGCTGAAGGCTGCCTTGGTGCAGGCTGAAAAACGCTGCTGGAGAAACCCACCCCCATCCTGGAGGAAGGATCTGGCCCCTCCAATGCCGGAGGGGAGCTGTGTTGGCCCCAGGTTTCCCTCTGCACCTTGCACCGGAGCGACCTCGGCGCCGTGTGAACGCCCGGGGCAGCGGCAGGAGCCCCATCCCCTCCGGGCAAGCTCTCCCTGCCCCGGGCCGGGCACTGTGCGGGGCAGCCCGCGGGCTCGTTAGCGTGGAAATGAGCCTGAATGACCCGCACCTTGCAGGCCAGATCCGCGACGGGTTCCCCGGGGGGTGCTAAGCCCCAATTACCGCGTTGCCTCGGCTAGTCCGGGTT
>NW_005842833.1:668996-669274 GCF_000455745.1 Alligator sinensis
CCCCCCCCGCACCAGCGGCCCTTCCCCGGGAGCTCCCGCTGCCCCTAGGCCTCGGGCCGTGCGCGATGGCCCCGGGGAAGGACCGTGCGGACACGTACCTTTGAGGCTCTGGAACTCGCGCTCCAGCTTCTTCCTGAGCTCCACTTGCTCCAGCAGCAGCTTCTGCAGCTCGTCTGCGGAGAAACAGACCCGCGCTAACCGCTGCTCCCGGGAGCTCCCGGCTCCCGCGCTCGGCCGGGGCCGGGGCCGGCGGTAGGGACCGGCTCCGTTGGCGCCGG
>NW_005842833.1:669437-670180 GCF_000455745.1 Alligator sinensis
CGCGCCCCCGCCAGCCCCGGCTCACGCACCTCGGGCCAGGTTCTCGATGTCCTTCTCCAGCAGCGCCGCGCCCGGCCCGTCCGGGCTCAGCCCGTCCTCGCCTGCGGGAAAGTGCGGGGCGCTCAGGCCGGGCCCGGGGCAGCCGCACACCCAGCCACGCCGCCGGCCCGCGCCTGACACGCGCCAGGGATGAGTGTGTGTGCCTGCACTGGGCTGAGCGTGTGCTAGGCATCTGTGTACATGTGTGTGTTTGTATGCGTGAGTGCAAGCATGTGTGCGTGTGTGTGTTGGGGGGTTGTGTGAATGCGTGTGCATGCGTGTGCTGGGGGATATTGTGTGCCTGTGCATGTGTGAGTACGTGCACATGTGCGTGTGTGTTGGGGGTTGTGTGTATGTGTGTCGGTGTGCGCGCGCGCTGGCGGGGTTGTTGTCTGTATGTATGTGTGCGTGTGTTTGTGCGCCGGGGGATTGTGTGTGTGCATCTGTGTGCGTGTGCGCGGGAGGGTCGTGTGTATCCGCGCTTGTGTGCATGTGTGTGTTTGTGCGCTGGGGGGGGTTGTGTGTGTGTGCACTGGAGGGTTGCTTGTGTGCGTGTGCTGGGCCGTTGTGCGTGTCTGTGAGTGCGTGCATCTGTGCTTGTGCGTATGTGTGTGCACATGCATGTGTGCTTGGGGTCGTGCGTGTCTGTGCCGGTGCGGGGTCGCAGCCCCGGGCCGGGGACCGGAGCAGAGGAAGGGGCTCCC
>NW_005842833.1:671706-672058 GCF_000455745.1 Alligator sinensis
AGTACATGGCCCAGTAGCTGCACTTGATGCACTTGGCGCGGGAGCTGTTGTAGCGCGCGGGGATGAAGCTGCCCCGCGAGCCCCAGGCGCACTCGTGCGCCACGTCGAAGGCGAAGTTCTCGGGCAGCTTGGGCGGCTTGTGCTCGCCCAGGAAGGACTTGCAGAGCCGCTCCGCCTCGCGCTTCGTGATCATGCCGCAGCGCCGCGACGAGATGGGCATGGCCCCGGCCCGGCGCAGGATCTCCAGCTGCACCGGGGTGCACTGCACGCACGTGATGCCCAGCGCCACGCGCCGGTTGTGGATCTCATTGTAGCTGTAGCTCTTGAGCAGGGTGTTGGAGATCTGCGCCAG
>NW_005842834.1:0-2161 GCF_000455745.1 Alligator sinensis
AGGGTAATAACAAACCTGCGCACTACAATTTCCAGCCTGATTTTGATGAAACTTGCATGAATGGTAGCCCCTTCTGAGGGCATGAAGCCTGCTAAGCTTCAAGTAGATAGGTGCAGGGGGTTCAGAGAAACTGCACCCCAAATTCTTGAAAGCAAAACTTGTGTTGTGTATGTGTTAAGCCACAGCGGGGTCAAAACTGCAGGCTTGCTAGCCCCTCCTGAGGCAACAAAGCCTGCTAAGTTTCAAGGAGATAGGTGCAGGGGGTTCAGGGAAACTGAACCTCAAGCTGCAGACAAGCAAAACTCATCTCATGGGTGACACTGTTTGTGTTAAGGCATGGCAGGGTGAAAGCTGCAGGCCTGCTACCCCTGCTGCAGCCACAAAGCCTGCCAGCTCTCAAGAGATAGGTGCAAGGGGACTCTGGGTTCTGGGTCCCTGCACCTCTGGCTGTTGACAGGCAAAACTCGTGGCACGGGTGGGTGACACATAGTGTGTGCACAACACGGCAGCGTGCCCCAGTGAGGTCTCCTTCCCTACAGCCTTGGCTCAGTCTACCACTGTAAATGATGGCAGGAGAAAATAATGTAGGTAAGTCAACACCAATAGCACCAGCAGCATCTAAGGTAGCCAAACGGAACTGTCACAGCACCTTTCTTTTTATAAAGGAATTGACAGCAAGAAATAAAGATGTTGTGTTGGATATATGATGTTACTCGTGGTGTGTGATGGCTTATCTTGTGTTTTTATGTCTATATGTTTATTATGAAAAAAACCCGGAATAGTTAGAGAAATATATCTTAGGAAGCTTTCAGGTTGAAAAACCCTTTGTCAGGCAAAGGAAGTACCTGCAACTGGTGTGTCTCCTAGTCCTGGATGGAAGGAATAATAAAAAAGCCAGAGGCTGGCCTGGCACACAATGCAGGCAAGAAAGCCAATAAGTGAAAATGGAAATGGAGGTGTCAGGGGGTGAGGGAGTGGGGATTTGGGGTGGGGGGAAGGGTGATGTAAAATTGCAGAGGTACCTGGGGAGTCAGATGTCCGGCAGTTTGTAGTGTGTCACAGTTTCAATGTCTGTATTGAGTCCCTGAGTTTCTGTACCTACTACCTAGGGGGCTGAAGAAGTGCAGTTCAAAGGCCCAGCTCTGAAAAGCGGTTTGTACATTCAAACAAACACCTAACCTCATCACCAGAGCTGAAGCCAACTTCCTACAGATCAAAACACAAAACCTGCCAACTATCTCCAGTGCCCCCACAAACTGCACACCAGAATCTATCAAAGGTCCTGGCCACAGGCGATGATCTGGTAAGGCGGCTCCAGGTCCTTGACCACCTGGGTGATAGTGATCATCGCTTGCTGGAATTCATCATCCAGCGCAGGGTGACAAGGGCCTGCAGCAAGGCGGTAACCCTAGACTTCAAGAGGGCCAACTTCAAAGAGTTGAGGAGATTGGTGGGAGAGGTGCTGGGGCTCTCGGGGGCAGGGGAACTCAGTGCCCGAGATGAGTGGTCGTTCCTTAAGGAGAGGATACTCAGGGCCCAAGGGGTGATGATCCCAACAAGAAGCAAGGGGAGCAAGAGTGCCCAAAAGCCTCCCTGGCTCACCAAGGATGTCCGGGAATGCCAGGTTGCCAAAAAGGCAGCATACACCCGGTGGAAGGGGGGGGCAATCTCCAAAGAGAAGTGTACCTCCACTGCTCGGGTCTGTAGGGGGGCTGTTAGGAAAGCTAAGGCGGACATAGAGCTAGGACTAGCGTCCAAGATCAAAGATAATAAAAAGTCCTTTTTCAAATATATAGGGAGGATGAAGAAGGCGCTGGGAAATGTGGGGCCCTGCAAGATACGCTGGGCAATCTGGTAGTTGTGCCAGAGGAGAAGGCAGACCTCTTTAACAAATTCTTCACCTCCATTTTCTTGTGCGGGGACCAGGACTCCCCCATCGTGATTCAAGACAGACTCGAGGGGAACGCCTCAAGACCTAAGGTTGAGGAGGATCGGGTTGGAGTGCTTCTGGAGGGGCTGGACATGTTCAAATCAGCAGGTCCAGATGCTCTCTACCCCAGGATGTTGAGGGAGCTAGCAGGGGTTATTGCAGGGGCCTTGGCACGGCTTTACAAGCGCTCGTGGTGCTCGGGCCAGGTGCCAGATGATTGGAAGATAGCCA
>NW_005842834.1:3925-7917 GCF_000455745.1 Alligator sinensis
TTGGGGAGTCTCCCGACACCATCCGAGGCACCCTCTGGGGTCCTCTTGCAGGCCCGGGGCAAACCCAGTCAACTGCATGGGCAAAAGCAGCCCGAGAACACCTAGTGGAGCAGAGGCAGGCACAATGAAAAATGGGCCGACAATGCGAGGTCACGGTCGGCAGGGCTAACCGGACCTTATCGTGTATCCACAGGCGCATCTCAAGTAGGTCCAAGGAGGTGATCCTCCCCCTCTACACGACACTGGTCAGGCCGCAGCTGGAGTAATGTGTCCAGTTCTGGGCAACCCACTTCAAGAGGGATGTGGACAACATTGAGAGGGTCCAGAGGAGGGCCACCTGCATGATCCGGGGACAGCAGGGCAGACCCTACAATGAGAGGCTATGGAACCTGAACCTGTTCAGCCTTCACAAGAGAAGGCTGAGGGGGGACCTGGTGACTGTCTATAAACTCACTAGGGGGGACCAGAAGGGTTTGGGGGAGACCTTGTTTTCCCTAGTGCCCCCCGGGATAACAAGGAATAACGGCCACAAGTTGTTGGAGAGTAGGTTTAGATAAGATATCCATAGGAACTACTTCACAGTTAGGGTGGCTAGGATCTGGAACCAATTTCCAAGTGAAGTGGTGCTGGCTCCTACCTTGGGGGTCTTTAAGAAGCAGCTTGATGCCTACCTGGCTGAGGTCATTTGAGCCCAGTTTTCTTCCTGCCCAGGCAGGGGGTTGGACCTGAAGATCTACAAGGTCCCTTCCGACCCTACTTCTATGATTCTATGAAAGACAACAATACCTACCTATGTGTGGGGGTACATCCCTCACCAAAAAGCACTCTGCCTCCAGTCTCTCAGGCCTGATCCTGAGAGAGAACAAATTACAAACCACTTTTCATAGCCAGGCCTATGAACTTCACTTCATCAGTCTCCTAGGTGCAGAAACTCATGGACTCGATATAGATTAGACAGTGGAATTCTGACACACTGCAACCTGCCAGACATCTGACTCCCCAGGTACCTCTGCACTTTTACCTGTGCTGTTACATCCCCCTTTTCCCCCCACCCCAGCCTGTTGCCCAAACGGCTAGTTTCGTGCCCCTGGAGGCCTTTCCAATTTACCTCAAGGAGAGAGTCACACACACACTCAGGCTGGGTCCATTTCAAATTTATTGTTTGCGCAAACAGATCGACAAAGGGGCTGAGTCGCCCAAAGCAGAGTCGACCGCGGGTTTTGTCCAAGGGTCCCTTTTATAGCTTACTTAAACAAAGAACCTTAACGTGTCATGCAACTATTGGCAGTCTTACAGCTTCTACTGTTTCGTCTAAGTTTCCGTAGGATGTCAAAGTTTCCAGAGTTACATTTAAGCTTCCGCAGGATGTTTAAGTTTTCAGGCTATGCTCAATTTATTATGGGTTATGTTATAGCATCTGTGTGTTCTTAACAGGGGGAACTGTCCTCTAGTAACTCCTCATCTTCGTATAACTCTAGGTCACTGAAAAGGTATGGTCGCGAAGTTTTAAGTGTAAAGCAGGCTTCAATCTATGTGCAGAAGCTAATGCAGAAGCCATTTGCAAAGCACTTTGTAAAAAGGCATTATGTCTAAATTCTAACGTATTTGTACCACAACCTCATGTGCCTACTAATTTAAAAAAAATTATAAAATACTTCAGAATAACCTTGAGTAACATTGAGGCTTTTCTGCTGTTCCAGTAAAGCACAGCCTTTCACGTACAGTATTGAAAATGACACAATGCTTTGCAGCTGGATCTTTGCCAACATAATACAGCCATTTCAAATGCCAAGAGAGATCTAAGAGTATACAGTACTATGTTATGGCATTTTCAGTGACAAGATTTGTGTTTTACATAAGGAAAATACAGTGTAATCCTTTCAAAATAGCATGTTTGGTCTCTGTGACTGCTTAAGGGCTCCAGGTAACATTGTAGACAGAACTATTAACAGACATAATTTTTGGCTCTTCCCCTACCCTCCCTTTTTTTTGACTGGTTTGGATTTTTGTCTGGTTTGAATGACACATGATATGAAATGTTCTATAGTAATATGGTTTTGTAGTACCGTAGTGCGTATTTGGGTGAGCTGATCACCGATTAGGCGTAGGGCTGCGGCTGTTTTGTTGGTAACTATCTCTACTACGGCTTGGAGTCTAATAATGAGGTTCGTTAAGTACGTGGGCTCTCTGCCAACTATGTTTGGTTCCCAAGTTGCTGGACCATAGTACTGAATAATTCTTTCTGCTGGCCATTCCTCGCTACCCCATCGTTGGCTCCCTCCCGTGGCTATTCTCTCAAAGGAATTATCAACGCTTCGTTTAGCGCGGTGAGTGTTGGGTGGTATTGTCTTAATACCAGCGGTTGTAGGCTGTGTTATCCAGACACCGGGAATCAGAGCTCCTAAATAACAAGTCCCAGTCCAATTGGAGGGAAGTTGTCTATATGCCCACTGCCCGCAAATCCACCATAACCCACAGGCTTCATTTGTGATGGTGGAACGAGAGAACATTAAAGTTAAAGTTAGTGAGCCTCTTCTCATAGGGGTTTGTCTTACCGTGGTGCTGTTTTGATTGTGGGTACAATTTTGGCCCCAAGCTGACATTTGCTCCTTACCCAATAGACATCCACAGTGTTCAAACGTGTTATATGAGACATTTGCACATGTCCAGGCGCCCTCTCGAGGGGCAATTTCTTTGGAAATCCATGTTTTTTGGCATGTTGACCGTCCTACCTCAAACCCTCCTCCCCGTTGAGAGATACATATTGAGCCCTTAATTTTTGCCACTCTAAGTCTTCCTGTACCATTGTATCGCAAAGAGAAATTAAAGTTATGATTAAAGCCCCAATCTGAGATTATACCTGTCCTATTGAGGGGAATAGGCAAAAAGGGGACTCCCTCATCACTAGAAACAGGAGTAAGTGCACACAAAAGGCAACTACGATTAGTTAAAGCCAGGGCCGATTCTTTGAGAAGGGCTACCCAGGAATTTCCCACCCATGGGTTTACAGGTGGGCCGTTAAGTTTCCAAATGGCAGTAGGTGAGAGGCTATTGATAGTGGTGGGTGCAGGCTTAACAGGTTGAAGGCTTGAGGGCCGATATTTGAGGATGGCCTCCCAGAGCTCCTGCTCCAGCTTAATACACCTTACCATGTGGCCCATACTGATTACGAATTCTAACATAATCTCTCGACGCAGACAGCAGGGAGAAATGGGAAATAAGTAAGCTTTAGATATGGAAGACTTAACCTGTTCGTAGGCGGACTTAGCAAAGGGTACAGACCCGTTTTCTGTACACTTACAGCAGTTAGACACAACTGCTGGGTTTGATATATCTAAAAGAGGCAAGAGTTTCAACAAGTAGATTAGGGTCCGCATCTTTGCAAACGTAACTTCAGATCTCCCACTGGTTCACTTGTCCACTTGTCGGCTTCTTGTTCCCGGGTGTAATCAGCTTCCGGAGTGACCACACCCTGGGAGTTGGTGTTCTCCTGACGAAAAAGCTTTACCCTCGAACAGTGAGTCCATTTGTCATTGTTTGCTAAACGAACAGCCGTATGTGTAGTCAACAACACCTGGTATGGCCCCTCCCACTTTTCCGCGAGGGGATTCTTCTTCCACTTCTGTACCAGGACTTGGTCATCCGGTTTAAGGTTGTGGATTGGGGTATCAAGCGGGAGGCTCTGGAAAGGTGCAGCAAACCTATGTAGGGAAGACAAAACAGACTGCAAGGCAATAACATGTTTCCAAACCTCGGATTTGCCTAATTCTACAGTAACTGGTTCTCTCCAGCCTGCTGGCAAGACCCTGGGAGGCATACCAAACATTAGTTCAAAGGGTGACAATTTAATCCCGCTACGTGGTGTACTGCGAATGCGAGTTAAAGCCAGTGGGAGCGCCTGCGGCCATTTCAAATGAGTTTTAATACAGATTTTTGTTAGCATAGCCTTCAGCGTTCTATTCATGCGCTCCACTTGGCCTGAACTCTGGGGT
>NW_005842834.1:8609-10494 GCF_000455745.1 Alligator sinensis
ACATCCCACGGGCATGTACGGTGGCAAATGCATATCGTGAGTCTGTAAAAATGTTCACCCTTTTGTCCTTTCCTAATTCCAATGCGCGGGTTAGGGCAGTAAGTTCCGCTGCCTGCGCTGACCAGTTTGCGGGGAGTTTCTCTTTCCACACAGTCTCAGTCAGCGTTTCCACAGCACATCCCGTGTGCCACTCACCATGTATCACACTACTTGAGCCATCTACGAAGAACTCCTCCTCTGGGTTCTCGAGTGGGTCATCTGCCAAATCAGGACGAATCAATATTGTTTGAGTCAATACCTCCAGGCAATCATGGCACGGAGGTCCTGGTTCTGGTATCAAGGTGGCTGGATTCAGAGCCGTGGTGTGCTTGAAGGTAAGGCCTGGATTAGATAGGAGAAAGATTTCATATCTGGATTGCCTGGAGGGATTCAAAAATTTCTCTCCTTCTCCTCCGAGAATCTGGGGAACTCCATGTGGCGTATGTATTTCCATATCAGCTCCCATAACAATCTTTTGGGCCTCTTCCACAAGGGTAGCTGTGCCAGCGACAGCCCTCAAACATGCAGGCCACCCCTTCGCCACCGGGTCTAGGACCTTGGAGTAGTATCCCACGGGTTTCCAAGTTGGGCCTACTGGTTGAGTTAAAACCCCTGAAGCCACCCCTTTATTCTCATGCACATATAGTCTATAGGGCTTGCGCCCATTTGGAATCATCAACGCCGGGGGTTGCGAGAGGGCAGCTTTTAATAACTCAAATGCATGCTGGTTTTCCTTAGTCCATTTCCAATTAGCAAGGCCCTCCTTTGTGAGGGATTCATATAGGGGTTTGGCTTTTCCCCCATAATCAGGAATCCACAGTCTACAAAACCCGGTTAGGCCCAAAAAGGCTCGCAGCTCTTTGGGGTTTTTGGGGGCAGGCATATCCTGTATTACTTGGATTCGATCCTTACTCAAGGCCTGAACCCCCTTTTCAATCTCGTATCCCAAAAAGGTAACCTTTGGTTGGCAAATCTGGGCCTTTTCCTGTGACACCTTATATCCTTTCTTTCCCAGGGTGTTCAGCAAGGATTCGGTTGCTCTTTTTCCTGTCTGTATATCGGGACTTGCTATCAATAGATCATCAACATATTGCAATAGTGCCACCTCAGGGTGTCTCTCTTTTCAGTGCTCCAAGTCTTTTTGTAATGCTGTTCCAAAGATATGGGGGGATGAGACAAATCCCTGGGGCAGCACTGTCCATAACAATTGAGTTTTATGATAGGTGTCCGGATCTTCCCATTCAAAGGCAAACAACTTTTGACTATCTTTATGCAGCGGGATAGAGAAGAAAGCATCTTTTAAGTCTAGTACAGAAAACACCTTGGCATCTGCTGGAACTTGGGTCAGAATGGTGTGAGGATTTGGAACCATAGGGTGATTCACTAAAATCTTTTTGTTTATAGCTCTCAAGTCTTGCACTAACCTGAAGGAGGCGCCATCTGTTTTGGGCACACCCAGGATCGGGGTGTTAAAGGGGGATGATCCCTCTGTTAACCACCCATACTGCTTGAATTTTTCGATCAGCGGCTTCAAGCCTGCGTGGGTGGCTCCCTTCAGAGGATGTTGCTTCACAAGCACAGGACCCTCTCCCTCCTTCAGGAGAATTTTGACCGGATTTATGTCTTTTGCCCGGGCAGGGGTCCCATCTGCCCATACACACGAATCAACATTCTCCAAAAGTTCAACCCCTTTGGTTTCTGGTCCTGTCTTGGTTGTTTGAAGGGCCATTTGGTAATTTGAGCCCTGCTTTACTGGCAGCCGTACCACAATTTGATCCTCACGGAAGAAAATTTCAGCTTGTAGTTTTGTTAACAAATCTCGCCCCAGAAGAGCTATTGGGCAGGC
>NW_005842834.1:11056-17441 GCF_000455745.1 Alligator sinensis
CTGAAGTCGGCCTTTTCCTTTCTTCTGCCCCCGCTCAGGTGTCTCCTTCCGTCCCCCACCTATGTTTGCATTCTTGCTCAAGGCAGCTGCCAGCATTGCCATCTGCTTTTGCCCGCGCTTTTCCTCCTTCCTCTCTGCTACCTGATCCCGGTTTCCATAAACTTTATACGCAGTTTCCACGAGTTCCAAAAGAGGCTTTCCCGGTCCCCCTTCAGCCTTTTGCAACTTCTTCCTTATGTCTGGGGCCGCTTGCCCAATAAACAGCATGTTTACCATGCGCTGATTTTCTTGGGCCTCAGGGTCCAAATTACTGAATTTCTTAAAGGCATCATATAACCGCTCCACAAAACCCGAGGGAGATTCATCCTTTCCCTGACGGACTTCGTATAATTTAGAGAGGTTAGTTACTCGTGGTACTGCTTTGCCCAGAGCTTCCACTATAATTCCTAAGTACCTACTATTTCGCTCTCTTCCCTCTGGCAAATTGTTGTCCCAATCGGGACTCTCAGTAGGACATATATTCCGTATATCTCCTCCCTGCCCTAGGTGCCCCTCAGCTATTCGATCTGCCGCTCCTTGTACCAATCGCCTTTCCTCCGAGGTCAAAAGGGTATGTAACATCATCTGGACATCAGCCCAGGTGGGACGATGAGTTTGCCCTACTGACTGGAACAAGCTCTGCATTTTCTCGGGATCCTCTCTAAAGGACGGATTTTGATTTTTCCAATTGAATAAGTCTGATGTGTGGAAAGGCACATAGACAAAGGTGGGTTCCCCTTCGTGAACTGCCACTTGTCTCATCGGACACTGGTATCGGGGGTTCTGATTGCGGATTTTACGAATGGGTCTGATTGGTGGTGGTGGTGGTGGTGGTGCCAGTGTCCATCCATCCCAGTATTCGCGACACCATTGCAGGGACCAGCAGTCTGGTGGCCAAGGATAATTCAGATCAGAATCCGGGTTAGGACCCTGGGAACCGTCTTTCTCTTTTAGCTCATAAGCAGGGGGGGCTGATGCTAAGAGATTTCTTGGGCTTCTTTCCCCCTCCCTTCTCAAAGTGCTAGGGTCAGCTTGAGACGTTTTGGGGGAACTCTCTGAGCTTTCCGGTCCCGGGCTGCTGGAGCTAGTTCGGGATGACGTCAGGGAACTCTCCGAGCTTCTCTCTCTCGAAATGTTGGTACTGGCTGGAGACTCTGGTCTATTCCTATGCCTTAGTCCCTGAGTCAGATCTCCCCCACTATCAGAATCGAGACAGACTCGGGGCTCTTTCCCAATGTCTTTTGCCAGTAATATTTTACACATTTTTCCCTTCCACTTTTGGACCCATGGGGGAATGGGTGTCATTACAGTTCTAGTCCAAGAATCTATATACGGGTATTGATCCCAATGACCATCCCTCGTTACTACCTTCAATACTGCATTAGCCACCTGTACATCAAAAGAGCCGACCTCCGGCCACCCTACTTTAAAGGTCGGCCACTCCAACTGACAAAACTTAATCAAGTCATCCTTTGTCATCTCTATCCCGTAATCTCCCTTAAATTTACTAAAATTCCTTAGCATGCATCCTAATGGGGTTGCAGAGTTTTCTTCTCGGGAGCTACCCGAACCCATTGTGTCAACCAGTATACACACTCACTCAGGTCCTGTCCGCTGAGTCACGAGGTTCGAGCTGAGCCCCCTTGCGTTCGACGCTACTTTGTTAGGTAGAATCGGGGCGGCTAGACTCAGCCTTAGTCTCAGACTTGGTCAGCGGCTCATGTCTCTAAAGGAAGTTTTTCGGGCCTAACGTCCACTGGGTCATGAGGTTCCAGCTGAGTCCCCTTGCGTTCGACGCTACCTTGTCAGGCAGAATCAGGGCGGCTAGGCTCAGCCTTAGTCTCAGACCTGGTCAGCGGCTCATATTTCCCATTAACAGAGTCCCCGGGGCTGATACTCAGACCGACATGCTGAACGCTAACACCGATGTCCAGACTTCCAAAGTTCAGACCAACATGCTGAACACTAAAACCGATGTCTGGACTCCCGATTTCCCCGACAGACAACCAAATGACACAGGAAAACCTTTAACCTCCCGGGTGTCCCGACTCACGTTCCCGGTGACCGTGGCAGACTCCAAAAGCGGTCTGGTGGCCACTCCATGACACCTTTGCCGGTCTCGTCATTGACCCCGGGGTGGTCCGAGGGCAGCTCCTACCTGGCTCGCCAAATTGTTGCCCAAACGGTTAGTTTCGTGCCCCTGGAGGCCTTTCCAATTTACCTCAAGGAGAGAGTCACACACACACTCAGGCTGGGTCCATTTCAAGTTTATTGTTTGCGCAAACAGATCGACAAAGGGGCTGAGTCGCCCAAAGCAGAGTCGACTGTGGGTTTTGTCTGAGGGTCCCTTTTATAGCTTACCTAAACAAAGAACCTTAGCGTGTCATGCAACTATTGGCAGTCTTACAGCTTCTACTGTTTCATCTAAGTTTCCGTAGGATGTCAAAGTTTCCAGAGTTACATTTAAGCTTCCGCAGGATGTTTAAGTTTTCAGGCTATGCTCAATTTATTATGGGTTATGTTATAGCATCTGTGTGTTCTTAACAGGGGGAACTGTCCTCTAGTAACCCCTCATCTTCGTGTAACTCTAGGTCACTGAAAAGGTATGGTCGCGAAGTTTTAAGTGTAAAGCAGGCTTCAATCTATGTGCAGAAGCTAATGCAGAAGCCATTTGCAAAGCACTTTGTAAAAAGGCATTATGTCTAAATTCTAACGTATTTGTACCACAACCTCATGTGCCTACTAATTTAAAAAAAATTATAAAATACTTCAGAATAACCTTGAGTAACATTGAGGCTGGGCCTCTGGCTTCTTTACTATTCCTTCCACTCAGGACCAGGAGACCGACTAACTGCAGGTACTTCCTCAGCCTGACAAAGGGTTTTTCAACCTGAAGGCTGGCATCCTGGGCAGCTAAGCTGAGCACACAGGGAGTCTCACAACTGCACTGCAACCAGCAAGTGTCAGCCTGTCAAAGATGTGCCAGGTCTGGGCTTTCCCCATCCAGGACTGTGTGCGTGTGTGTGTTAACTGGAGGTTATGGTGCCTCCTACCTGCCTTTCACCAGAGGATTGTTGGTCCTGGCATTTATGGGGATGCTGCACCACCAGCAGTCCCACCAGGCCTCCCTACCCTGGCAGGGTGCAGTTTTAGTGGTCATGCCCTGGATCTGGGGTCTCCTCCTTCCCCATAGCCCCATCCCATACCTCTAAGTTTGTCCTGGCAGGGGAATGAGCTCAGCAGGGACATGTTCTTCCCCTGCTGGCTGGTGAGCAGGGTTTTACCTGGTTTTTGAAAAAAATGAAAGAAGGAAATAGGTGTGGACGGAGTGAGGAGGGTGGCATTCAGTCTGTCTGCACCTGAATCCCCAGCAGTGGGAAGTTCACCTTCAGAAACACCAGCTTCTCTACCAAACCAGCACCCAAGCAGGTGTGTTGGGTGGGGTGTCACTACATCCCCAGCGATGCTGAACACCCTCCCACTTGACACACTGGTTGATGAACAGGACAGGTGTTCCAGGACAAATGTGGCCAGATCCAGCCACATCTGACTGCGGCTTGCCCTGTAGGCCAAGGGGTCACACAGCAGTGGCTCCACATCCTTGGCAAGATAGGCAGCCACCAAGGCATGAGCGCTACCTGCCTGATGCTAGGGTCTGGTGGCTGTGGACCCCACCATAGAAGCCATGCCTGTAGCCCATATTGGTAGCATCTGTGATGGAGGACAAGACTAGCTCATGGATGGCATGCTAGCATGAGAGAGTGGACCCCCCTATTCCCCCACCATTCTGCTTCCCTGACTTTCTTTACCAGCACCTCCATCCACTGATTCAGTGTTTGGCTGCTGCATATGGTGCCTTTCACCCTTGGGTCACACATGGAGGCCAGCACATGGACTGTGCTGGACCACAAGGGATCAAGCCATTTCCTGATTCCCTCCTTCAGCCGCCTCACTAGTGCCTGCACATCTGGTGACAACGGCCTGCCCCAGCCAGGAACATTGATCCCCTGGAAGCTCTCCATTGGCTCTGAATTTCCCTCACTACAGGGATCATCTGGCTAAGGAGGGCATCAGGAGCACTGAGGCTCTTGGTGGCCTCGAGGAAGGGGTTGAGGACCACCAAGATCTGGGAGAAGGTATCCCACTCAGCTCTGTTCAGGGGGCCGCTGATCTTGATCTCCCCGAGCAAGGCCATCTCATGGATGGCCTTCTGTTGCTCCACCAGCCTCTTGAGCATCAGGTATGTGGAGTTCCACTGAGTGTCCACATCCTGAATGATTTTGTGCTGTGGGATGTCCATCTCTTTTTGTTTATCCCGCAGCATCTTGCCCCACTTGATGCTCCGGTGGAAGTAGCCTGCCACCTTCCTGCATTTTGAAATTAGCTTGCTTGTAGTGGCAGCACCATCACCAGCAGCCCTGTCCCCCTCCAATGCACCCCTGAGAACAAGGTGCAACTTTTGTGCCACACAGTGGATGCCAACAAAGTTGGCATCATGGACTGCCTTGACCATATTAGCCCCATTGTCGGTGACCATAAACCCGCGGGTGAGCTCACCCTGCTCAGTGATCCACCCCTGCCCCGAGCTGTTCACAGTTCCCATGATCTCTGCTGCTGTGTGGGACTCATCCATCATCTCGACTTGAAGGAGAGCCCACCGACGGCCTGACTGGTCACACCAGTGCCCTGTGAGGGAGAGTTAGGCTTGATCTCCACCCTGGCTCCTCCAGATGTCTGAGGTGAAGTGTAAGCCCACCTGCAGACCTGTCTTGCACAGCTCCTCCCTCAAGTACTCTGTGCATGCTTCATACAGGGATGGTACCACCATCCTACTGAAGGTGGTGTATGCGGGCACTTGGTATGATGGGACCATGAGCACCATGAGCTGCTTGAACCCTGGCCACTCAACTAGGGATAATGGCTGGCCATTGAGAGCAAGCAGCTCCCCAAATCTCTGGGTGAGCTCACTAATCTTTGGAATATGCTCCCCTTTCTGTCCACCTTTCCCCTACTGTTCCAGGGTGGCCTGCCTCTGCTTTTGTGGGATGGGGGCTTTGGAGCAAGTGCGGGACTTCCCTTTGGGCATGCTCCCATTGGTGCCAGGCTGAGGAGGAGCAAGGGCAAGGGGGTGGTGCCTGCAGAGATGCATCAGCATCCCCGTGGTGCTCATATGTTTTGTTCCCTTGCTCCAACTGGTTTTGGCTCAGCAGTGCAGGCAGATAGCATATGTGGGATCATCTGCCAGCTCAAAATGATCCCAGACCACACTATCCACTCACTTCTGGGATGCGGGTGCATCTGTGGATGCTGCTGCACTTTCCTTCTCCTCAGCAGGCAGAGGCACAGCAAAAGGAGGAGTGGACTCAGCTGAGCTGCTTGCCTCCACCTCTATAGCAACCTCCTCTGAAGTGCCTTCTGGGGAAAGAGACCTGGCTCAAAGGGAAACTTGAGGGGTGTCAAGCACAAATTCAGCTGATTCCCACTTCTTCCCCAGAATTTCCCTTGCTAGGGCACCAAGATCCAGATCCAGTGCCAGCTCTTCTTCTGGCACTGGAAGACTCAGCATGGGAAGTGACATAGGGGTGGAGTAGGCTGCTGTGCTGGTGCTGATGCTGCTGGTTGTGGTTGTCATCATGGTGGGGTGGGGTGGGGGTTATGGCTGCTGCACGTGGAGGGGATGCAGTCTCAGGTACAGGCAGTGGCAGTGGCTGTCCTTGCTGCTTGCACCATGCTTCATGATGTGTTTCATGTCTTCATTTTCAAGAAATATATAAATGTATTTGCGTTCCTATATAAACTCAAAAATGTAGGTGTGGTGCAGTGAAGAGATTTATGAACGCAATAGAAATATATCTGCCTGTGTATATAAATTCAATAGTGTTGGTATGATGCAAAGAATGAATGCATAAAAAATAGATATAGTAAATGCCTATATCAAGTAAATTCTATAGTAACCCTATCCAATATAAGTATAAAATTCAAAAGAATAAATCAATGAATATAATAATAAAATAAAAGCACCTACAAGAAAAAGGTATTCTGAAATCCCTCTTGCTAGGGTAGCAAGCAGGGAATCCTTTAGAAAATCAGTGCAGCTAGCCATAATGGTCTGATGGTGAGCTGCTAGAACAGACAGCTCAGTAAGTGACCCCAAAGCAGAAGCAGGGGCAGTTCAAAAAATGCTGCCTTTTATGCAGCTTTTCTGTCCCTCCCCCAGAGCACAGTGGTTGGAAGGGACCTCAGGGAAGGGTGGCAGTCACTGGCCAGCTGCACGTGTCAATAAGGAGGGCACTCCTTCCCCACCACCTTCCCCCCTCCTCCTCCTCCCTCCCCTTACTTTACTTTC
>NW_005842834.1:17471-18971 GCF_000455745.1 Alligator sinensis
TCCCTGCAGGGAAGCCAAAGCCATTGAAGGTAAGCTGAGCTTCCTGGTTGAAACTCGAAACGTTTCAAATTTTTCAAAACATTCCAACCTACCCTATTTTGTTTCAACTCTGTTTTGAGCCTGCCTGTTCTGTTTTGACTTTGCTGTTTCAAGGTCGAAATGGCTCAAAACAGCATCTGTCACAGGGGACTAGGGTGTCCTGCTCCTTTTAAGGGCTGGAACTGCAGTCATTTGGGAGCCCCAGCTGCTGGTTATCAGGGTAGCCAGGATGAGCTAGTTGGCCCACACCTGCCAGCAGTCAGCTGACCAGAAGGGGCAGGGCCTGGCTCATATATAAGCCCCAGGACTGAAGCCAGGAAGGCAGTTCTCTGCCAGCAGCCAAGGGCAAAAGAGCTCTCCCAGAGGAAGCAAAGGGGAGAGGCCTGACTGCAGGTGCAGCTTCCAGTACTGTTGAGGGACAGAACATGCTCTGTGTGGCTCAAATTATGTTATAGCCGGGCAGCTTGAGTTATGTTATATCCTTGGGGCTTGCATGTTGATTTCTGTTTATAATACCGATGGTTTGGGTGAGGCTATTTGGGGAAGGAGGAGGCCTCATTCGGGGCCCACTCCAGCATGGGGACCCTAGCACCCGGCACTAGAGAGGGTGCGGCACTTGGGGTGCACTGATCCCGCCAGTGAGGACACAGCATTTGGGGTGCACTGACCCTGGCACCAGTGAGGGCATGACACTAGTGACTGCAGAGAGCCCAGGCACCAGTGAGGCACAGAGACAGGGCTGCGGACAGCCCAGAGAGGACAAGGGGGGCCAATTCATACCAAGGCCCAGACTGAACAATGTCAATGCTATCTGCAAGGCTTGGGGCGTGGTAAAAGGACGGTTGGAGCCATGCATATAACCCAGAAAGCTGGGGTGTCCTGTGACATCTATTTTGAAGCGGGATCCACAAGGGGTCTGGGAACCCATGGGGTTCAGAGAGTCCATCAAACTGTGTCTAAGAGGACTTAAAGGCAGCCTCCCTATACTATAAATCCATCAAGATGTGGCAGGAGAGAACTGAGGGTGCCCAGCAGGCCAAATTGGCACAGTTGAGGGGCCTTAGGGGTAACGTGGCCATCCTTAGGGACCCCATCCCGTGACAGCGTCCAAACAAAATGGGTGTCAAAATTTTGCACAGCCCTATTAGGTATTCTTGTCTTTGATGGATTTCCAGTGTGTGTTCATTCTGGTGCATAGTTGTTTGGTCTCTTTTCCCTCAGGGCATTTGGTGCATTGGCTGAGATATATAACATTTCTGGAAGTGCAGGTGTAAGATCCGGGAATAGTTATGGTTCTGTTGTGGGATGTAGTTATTGTGGAGGTGGTAGAGATATGTTGGCAGGTTTTGCATTTATTTTCATGGCATGGTCTGGATCCCTTTGGTGTGTTGTGGGCTGTAGGAAGTTTGCTTCTGGTTGTTGGAGATCAGAGCAGCGCCGGCAGCTGCTTTCTGACCCGAC
>NW_005842834.1:19080-23727 GCF_000455745.1 Alligator sinensis
TACAGGAGATTGTTTACTTATGTCACCCAGATAGTGACGTGCGACGCAGGCTGAGCCTTTGTTCCTGTTACAGTTGCATCGATTATAGTCAAATGTATATCAAGCGATGACGAACAAAGTGCGCCGAGAACGGACTATTGAGCCTGCAGGGCTTTATTACATCAAAATTAACGATGATGGGGAGTATTGACAGCTGATTAGACTGTCAATCTACTCATGGACTCAGGTCTCTCCTCAGAGATTTTTCCGGGGTTCTCCGACTTAGGAGGAAGTTGTTAAACTATTTATAGACAGAGGTGTCTCTCAGAGATATCCAATGATGAACTGTTCAGTGGAATCTTTAATTTTTTGGCAAGCAGCAGTTCTTTGTGTTCTCAGGTTGCTATCAGGTTATAAGGTAGTGGGTTAGGTTTTCCTGCCTGTTACATGAGAGGGGTCTGGGCTTGTTTTTTGACCAATTATATACAGTTTCCCCTCACTTTTTATTTCAGCTGACCAATAATCTACAGTTCTCCCTCCGGGTTTTATTGTAGGGATTTATGGCAGGGCTATCCCCTTTTATCCTGACCAGTCTTAAGTTTCGTTTCTTGTTTGTGACGTGGGCATAAATTATATACAGCTCTCCGCCAGGATTTCTTTTTAACCCTTAGTTGATCAGATGATGGTCTGAATGGTATCTCTTGCAAGTGACATGGGCACTGATTAATTGGGTTGAGACACACTGGTGATGAGCTTAGAGAGGTTCAGTGCTTGTTTGAAGGCTAGGATGGGTGGTTCTGGGAAGATCTCTTTCAGAACTGGGTCTCCTTCTAGTATGGGTTGCAATTTTTTGAGTATTTTCTATATGGGTTCGAGAGAGGGGTGATATGTCATAACCAGTAGTGTGCAATTCGTGGGAGTCTTCCTTCTGTACTGCAGCGATTCTTCATGTGGTATCTGGGTGGCTCTTTCAAATGTGCATCTATCTCTCTGGAGGAGTGTCCTTGTTGTGTGAAAGGCTTTTTAAGATTTGTGAGGTAGCAATCCCGGATGTTCTCCTCAGTGCATGTTCAGTAGGATCTGAGGACTTGGCTGTATATCACAGCTTTCTTGGTGTGTTTAGGGTGATTGCTGGTTCTGTGCAGATATGTATGTTGGTCTGAGTATTTCTTGTATAACATGGTTTGTATTTTACTACTCTGGATGCTGATCATCGTGTCTAAAAAGGAGATGTTGGTACTGGAGTACTCAAGAGATAGTTGGACGTAGGGGAGACAATTGCTGAATTTCTTATGGAACTCAACCAGAGATTGCAGGTTTTCAGTCCAAATGATGAAGATGTCATTGAAATATCTTAAGTGTAGCAAGTTTTGGATGGTGCAGTCTTTGAGGAATTCTTTTTCTAGGTGGCTGATAAACAGGTTGGCATACTGTGGGACCATTTTGGTACCCATAGCTGTGCCCATGGTCTGGAAGAAGTGTTAGTTATTAAAAGTGAAATTGTTGTGTGTGAAGATGAAAAGTATAAGGTCAGTAATATCTTTGGGTCTGTACTTGGAGTTGTCATCTTGCTCTTGTAGGTGTGTAAGGCAGGCTTGGATTCTGTCCTGGCGTGGGATATTGGTATAGAAGCTGGTAACATCCATGGTGGCTAGGAGGGTGTTGCTGGGAAGGTGGTCTATGTCTTTAAGTTTTCATAGAAAGGCTATAGTGTCTTAGACAAAACTCACTCTTTGGGTAACAAGCGGTTTAAGGATTGATTCCACAAAACTCACTGACTTTCACCCACTGACTCTCACACCCACTGACTCCTCATTTTACATTTTCACTGACTGGTTTGCATGCAGACCAGCCTCTGGCTTCTTTACTATTCATTCCAACCAAGAAGAAGACACAGCAGCTGCAGATGCTTCCTCAGCCTGATCAAGGGTTTTTAAATCCAAAAGCTTGCTAGAAAAATGTTTCCAACTATTAAGTTGGTCTAATAAAAGATATCAGATTTACCCAAAGAACCTTGTCTGCCACGTGTATGTGTATATTTGGCCATAGCAGGGATGGGGAGAAGGGAGAAGAGGCGGGTATTGTGTCCCTCAGCCTGGCAGGGTCCACCGAGCTTCCCCCTCCAGCACTTTTGTGCTTGCCTGGGGCCCTAGTACACCTTAATCTGCCCCTGCCATTTGCCACCCCCCCTGCCACTGATGCCTCCTTCACGTCAGGGGGCTTCAAAGCTATGTCTTGCAGGGGAGCCAAAAAAATTGTGGGCTGGCCCTGGAGGTCCTCCAGCACCTCCTACCTGCAGAAGCCCTTGGCCTACCCCCTGCCCCGAATCTGCTGCCACTAGCTTGGACCCAGGCCTGCTGCTCACCCTGGGTCAATGCAGGTGTAGAGCCAGAGGTGCCAGGAGCGGTACCACAGTGGGATGCTGGCCCTGCTGGCCCTGGATTCGTGCAGCCAGAGTGGAAGCCACTTCCCATGGAGGAGCACTGGTTGCCAGTGCCCATGGATAGGGTGGCCATCATAGAGGACAGTCCAGTTGTCCTCTGTCATCTATTGAGATGAACCCGGACGCCTTTATGTCCTCTATTTTTCTCTTGAAAATTTTTTTCTCTTGAAGAGAAAAATAGAGGACATAAAGGCATTGGGTTTCATATCAATAGAGGACAGAAGATAATAGCAGAAAACCAGAATGTCCTCTGTGATGGCTACCCTACCCATGGTTGAGCCTGCTGCCTGCTGCAGTCACTTCGGCCCCTGGACCCATGGAGGAATGGCCTGAGGCTGGAGTGCTGGCTGCCTGCCCCCATGCTCTACCTCCTAGGTGCTCCCACTCCATGGCCCCCCACTCTGAGATATTAAGACAGACTCAGGTTCTTGTACATTGTTTTGAAACAGGGAAGAGGGTTTTTTCTTGTTGGTGGGTGAGGAGGGTGGTGGAAGGGTTCTGTTTATTAGGGATGGAGGAGCAAGGGGGGCCCTGTTGGTTGAGGGGGAAGGGGGAGAAGGATACGATACCCAAAACTGTGAAGACCCACTCAGGTGAGTTAGGGTCTTAACGGGGGAGGTGTGTTGCAGGGCACTAGGGTGTCCTGCTCCTTTAAGGGCTGGAACTACAGTCAGTTGGGAGCCCCAGCTGCTGGTTACCAGGGCTCAGTGTGTTGGGGAGGGAGGGGTAAGGGGGCTCTGTGTGGAGGGGGGAGGGATGGGGTGGTGTGTGTTGTGAGAGGAATAAAACTTTTCTTGTTTCAACATGTGCCTGGCATAAGAGTGGTGCTGCGGGTGGGCAGAGGATAGGAGGTCTGTGGCAGTGGGAAGAGAGTGCTCCAGGAGGTGGTCCACCACAGCCTCCCGCATGTGGTACTCTGGCCCTCGCTGGTGGGTGCACACCTCATCTGGGGCCCCAGCAGGGGGGGCCTGCTGCTGCTGCTGCTGCAACTTGTGCTCCCATTGTCTGGCCTCTGTCTGGCATGCCTCCTCTGCTCAGGCCTCCTGGAACAACTCTCCCAAGGCCTCACAAATATTGTGCAGAACACAAGGTGCAATGATGACCTGGGGGGAGGTTGTTGTCAGCTACTTCAAGATGGGGAATGATGGAGCACCAACGGCCTTTGAGGCAGCTGAAGGTACACTCAATCAGCGTGTGGGTCCGGCTCAGGCACTGATTAAAATGGGTCTGGTGGAAGTACAGATGGCCAGCAAAGGGCCTCATCAGCCATGGAAGGAGTGTATACGCTGAGTCCCCAGTAAGTAGAAGTGGAATGTTGACAGCACCCAGCTGCAGGTCCTCCACTCTCATTGTAAAGCATCCACTCTGCACCAGTGCACCCAGTCCAGAGTTCCTGAACATGTGGGCATCATGCGTGCTGCCTACTCAGCAGGCACTCACATGGGTGAAGGTCCTCTGGTGATCTACAGCTGCCTGCAGGACCATGGAATGGAGCCCCCTATGGCTATAATAGGGGCAGTCTCCATGGGGTGGGCAGGTGACCAGTATGTGGGTTTCATTGAGGGCCACAATACAGTTGGGGAACCCCAGTGCACAGAACCCTGTGACCACCACCTGGGGGTCATGGGCATAGAGGACGGTGTCCACTAGGACATCCTGAAGGGCACTGCGCACCTCCAGGATGGCCTCCCCAGTGGGGGCCTTACCCACACCAATCAAGTGTCCTACACCACAGGTTGGTGGGCATGGCCAGCTTAAGCAGCACCAGGTGGGTGTCAGCAGGGAGGGTCAGGAGTACACCAATGTCCTGGCACTCCAGGTGGGGCTGGAGCTGGTGGAACAAGTCAGCAAAGGTGTCTCCAGTCATCCTAAAGGTGTCGACCCACTGCTCATCAGGCCTGTCATGTTGCACCAGGTGCTACCACCAGTTCTGGCTGGCACAGCGGGCCCAAAGGTGGCAGGGCTGGTGGCCCAGGAGGGTGATGGCTGCCCTGGTGGTGGCCTCCTGGAGCCCATCATCAGTGTTGTCATGACCCAAAGGGTATGATTGTGTGCGCGCTTCGGCACTGCAGAATTATTTCCCGCCACGAGGAGCTTTCTTTGCACGGTGCAATTCTCAGTTGCATAGAGAAAACCCTGGTGCAAAGGAGTTCCTGCCATCCGTATGTAAATTTGTTTCCCACTATTGGCTGTTTCTAAATTATTCCCACGTGGCGGCTAGGGGA
>NW_005842834.1:23737-36386 GCF_000455745.1 Alligator sinensis
AGAACTCTAAGCGCTGTGGAGCTTAACAAACCCAGCATGTGCCTTAAGGAGGATACAGGGGCCTGATCAACCTCTAGCCTCTCCCCGTTGCCGCCTGATCCCTCGACGTACCCTTCCCTGCGTGCTCAGTCCACGGAGCCTAGCAAACTTCGTGTGTGTGTGTATCCAGAGCTCTTTTCGGGTTTAAGAGGCTCAAGTTTTCTACGGGTCTTGTTCGTGCGAGTTTTCTTTTCGTTTGTAACTGCAACTTAAGTGAAGTTTTTCCTGCCTACACCGCGACCATCTACGGTGTAAGTAAAATAATCTTTAATCAACCGCTACGCGTCCGTGCCTAATTCTAGTCCGCCGTGCCGAATTCCCCGACCCACGTGCCAGGGCTGCTGGCCACAGCCCGCCGCGCGCCCCCGAAAGCCTCGGACCACTCCCGGCCCGCACAAGTATCTCTGGTTGCAGCAGCTGCATGATGGTGGGAGCCCTGGGAGAGCACACAGCAGTTGGCCAGGAAGTCACTGCATGTGGGGGGAGGCAGAGGGAGTGAGATGTCCATGAGCCAGGCAATGGTGACTGCAGCAGGACAGCAGGATGAGCAAGACAGCCAGCAGGATGGGGGACCCGGAGGCAACCATAGCTTAGGAATGCAGAGGGGGCATGAATGAAGCTGCTATGAGGACCTGTCTAAGCACAGGTACTGGCTGCACAGAGAACACAGTCTGAAACTGTGCTTTAAAGATGGCTGCCAAGTGCTGGCAGCTAGAACAAAAAGCTGGAGCTCCCCCCCGGTGGCCACAGGTATTACCTCTCAGCTCCATGTTCTTGGGGAACCCTGGCACAGTATGCAGCCTGTCTGACTCTCAAAAAATTCCCCCCACCCCCCCGGCTACCTGAACAAGAACTGTTTACGAAAGACAATGAAGATGCAGTGGGAGACACACCTAAAGCCCTCCAGATAAGGGTGACAAGAGTGAAGCAACTTCCCTAGGTCTCATTTGCATCTGAGATGGAACCAGATGACAATTCATTTACATGGGAGATGAGACAGAAAGCACTTTCATTAACATTCAGTATGGAGAACAGAGAGCACAAAGCAAAGACCACAGTGAATTCTGGGATCAGAGAAGCAGGGGAATGCTGCATGATGGGGAATCTGTGCTCCAAATGCTAGTCAACCCACATTTACACACACCCAGCTCAGCATTTATCAGACCAATTCTAGTCTAGACTTACAAAGGACTCCCCGCCCCCCCGCCCCCCCAACCTCTTCTAACCAGAACTAAGCAGAAGTAAAGTCTAATAGGCATCTTGGGCCATACATTCCCCGGTCCCACTATGGGAGGCCTAAATAAACTTGATTGACTAAAACTCGGTTGCTGGGTTAGGGAATGCTGAGGCAAGAGACCGAGTCAGAGGGGGTATGGGCAACATTTGAACAGTGGTAAAGGGTTCATCACAGCATCCAGCCCATTGAAGCCCTGACCACAAATGCTGTCATACTTTTCCTGGGATGACTGCTGGAAGTCCTCCCCACAAAGTTTATGAACACTCCAATAATCCTCTTAAGTCTATTAAAAGACTACAGTAAGATCTGGAAAAGGCATGCTAAGCTGAGGCTTCTTCACAACAGGTAAAAATACAAAACTCTGATGCTGCAAGCTATCTGAGAAGAAACAATGAGGTAACCCATCCAGTATATCCGCTATCCATAAGAATTTCAAGCTGGATCCTAAGTGTCTGGTTACTCCTTAAAAACGTATGTTTTTCCTGGGTGTTAATCAGTTTCTTGAGATGTTCCAAACCAGATAACCCCTTGTCAATAGAAAAGACAATTATTTACACAATTAAAATAATGCTTTGAAGAATCTGAACTGAGGGTTTAAAAAGCTGTAAAAGAAGCAAACAGCATGCTTCAAGAGAGAAATCTCTCTGACACCATCCGCTGTTGTTCTCGAGAAGCTGGAAGAAACAGATCATCTCCCTTCAAGGATCGTGCTAAGAACTTTACCTGTCAGCATTGGAACCCGAGTGCCTTGGACTGGTGAGACCCCAGCTCTCTCTCTCTCTCTCTCTCTTGCTCTTCTCTCTAGGCATAGATTTCTGAACCTGAATTATAGTATTAGTTAAGCTTGAGCTAAATTTCCCAAATACTTAATGAAACCAGGGTAATATTGTAATTGTTTTGATTGTTTTCCTTTGCATGTCTATTATTACTAGTACCATTATACATTTCATGTACTCAGCAGTAAATAACTTTTATAGTCAAACTGGTAGTAACCGGGTGTATGTTTCCTTCTCTACTTTCCTTCCCCACTTGCTCTGCAGCAATGCTTCTTTTACCTAAGCTAAAGATCCCTGTGAAGCCTAGAAATACTGTGGGGTCTGCTCATCAAAGGCTACCACTATGAGGGCAGTTAGGGCAAAAGATTGGAACGTGCTGAGTTTGAAACACATGAGGGGATCAGCTTGTACAGGCTGATTGACCCAGTTTGGCTCAGACGTGCCCTTATGAACTGAATGCTGGCCCATGAGGGTGTCAGCTAGACACCCAGCTGGATTCAGAGGTATTCTGTTTACCTGTGTGCTTGTGTCTGACTGCCTTTTATTGTTACCTTAATTAACTGATTCCTGGCATATGAGGATGTCAGCCTGTCCACGCTGATCAACCTGGCCGGGTCAGGTGTGTCACATAAATCTGTGTGTGTTTGTGTGTATGACTGATTTGGTGACTGTAGGAACCCAGCCCCATCGAAACTGAGTCCTGCAAGATAGCTCCGTTGGGGCTGAGGACTTGCAGAAGGGAGAGATACTGCTCCATATAGAAACACAAGTAACACAAGCAGCACATTGATAAAATTACAAAGACCCTAGAATCGTATCCCTAATAAATAAGTGCACCCCAAAGTGATGGGAAAATCTGGTAACACAGGGGAACATGGCAGGGCTGGAGGGACCTGGCACTACATTTCATGACAAGTCAGTACATGCAGACTACCCAAATTTGCTTACTGTGAATTAGCTTAATGCACAGTAAATCTAGTCACACCTAAATGCATGTGTAAATGCACCCACTGTTATTGGATATGTGAAGTAACAGTCCCAATGCAATGTGAGGATGCATCACATGATAACTTGATAAGTGACAACCAGTAAAAGTGAACAAAGTCATGTGACCAAACTAATTTGTGGTTTGTTTTCAGCAAACAATTTAAAGGACCAACACAGTTGCTAGGTTTGGTACAAATCTACTATGATAATAAATCCTAGAAAAGATCTAAGTTCTGAACAGCAGCATAGTGACGCAGCTGGGTGCCCAGGGCACCAGGGACAGAGATGATCTCTGGTTGTGACTGCACTCCTTTTTTAAAGGGGAGAAATGCTAAAAAACAGCCTGCCATGTGGAATATATTTAGGGGGCACTAGAATCTATGCTTTGCATGGGATGTTCACTGATTGAGGAAAGGGCTGTTATGCAATTCTGTCTCACTAGTAACACAACATGAGATGCTTTACTGGACAGCAGACTATTTTGCTGTGCAGTAAAGTGTCACCATGTACACATGCACAGTAGGGTGCAGTAGATTAATCTACTGAACTTTCTGCTGCACTGCCAGATAGTCCCATCAGATACAAGTGGTATCCAGCAGCACAGTAAATTAGTGCACTTAAATACACATGTAGATGGGACATTAGGATCAGTTTACACTGACCCAAATTGAGCTGGAGTATATTCAGTTGTATTAATTGCATGTTTATACATGCCCACTGAGTACATATTTTCATGCATTATTTGCAATGACATAAGCTATACCACATTTAGTGTGCACATTACTAAACCCTGGCATTCTCCATAGAGTGAACTTTCTGTTTAAATTATCTGCCAGAAAATGAAAAGTGCCCTGGAATACTGGGGAAAGGTGTTTTTTCTTTTCTTTTCTTTTCTTTTCTTTTCTTTTCTTCAAAATAAAACTGTTAATCTGTCTAAAATAAATTTCCAGATGAAATAAAGAACAAAAATAGATTTGAGAGTAGAAATGTGGCAAATCCAGAAGATGTTTGATATTGATCACAATCAGTTTATTTAAAGGACACAATACAGTTGCTAGGTTTGGTACAAATTACTTTAATAATATAATAAATCCTAGAAAAGATCTAAATTCTGAACAGCAGCATAATGACACTGCTGGGTGCCCACATCTCACAATCTTAACTTTTGCATTCTTCATTTCATAATGTTAACGTTTGCCATGGAAGGCTAGGAAAGATAAAAATGTAAAGGGGTGGATCCAAGGCCATGCAGTGGTGTAGTTGCATCTTCTCGTGATCCCTAGTCTACCCATACTTTAAAACCAACTGCCAGGCAAGGCAGCAGTGTAATGGTGGAAATCGGGGCTTGGCTCATTTAGTTTATGTTAAGTAGGTCAACAGATAACCTTTATCTGACCCACCCTCAAGAGACCCTGGAATAGAGTGCTGTGTGCACACCCCCGTGCCGTGTGCGGAGCCCTGGCGCACTACCTCTATAAAGGGCTCTTGATTGACAGAAACTGTGTCTAGGTGTGTGTGGGACTGGGAGCATCTGAGCTTGGTGTGTAGGGTGCATTTGTGTGGCTGAACTGAGGTGGGACTGCGAGAGGGAAAGAAGTCAGGGTGCTTGTGGACAGAAAGGAGAGGAAGAGGGAGAGGGAGAGGGAGAGGGAGAGAGACCGAGTGGCTGGTTAACTGTGTGGACCGTGGAGGTTCTGCCCAGTCGCCGTGAGAGAGCTTCTGTCTGCCACTGGAGCAGGAAGGGTTGGCTCCCCGGGCTTTTCCCTCCGTGTGTGTCTTCCACGCAAAGTAGCGGCCCTCTGTTCTGTTTGGTAAGCATTACCCCATTCCCCTCTGGGTATTAAGGTTCTCCTTCCCGGTGGGTGTCCGAAGAAGATTAGAAGCCACTGTCTGAGGTGCAGTCGTCTCCTTTCCAATGACCAGAGCCGAACTGAATAAAGTTCCCCTGTCCTTTATAATAAAGTTCAGTCCTCCTATTTTTGTTGTTGAACTGAGGATTTGATAGATAATTAGACTAAGCCTGTGTAATTGTATACTTGCCTGTTCTTGTCAGTGTTATAATAAACCATCTTGTTTGTGTACTGTTACCAATTCTCTTAGTTATTTATTTAATAAAAGCGGTGATTAAACTGTGGGCAAAGAACCACCCCACCTCTTGGAGGGTTAATTGACAGAGAGAGCCGCTGTTTGGGCGGCCTCAGATAATTAAAGACTAAATTGATAATTAACCCCCAACAGCAGAATTTCTATTCAGGCAGTGCAGAAAGAGTTAATTGACTACATGGCTCATTATTACCACCCTGATGTTTGATAATTTCTCTCCACTCTGAAGGTGTTAAAGACCCTCTTTCCTTTTTAATGGTCTAGACGTTTCGCTATTGAAACTATCCTTTCTTTTGCCATTCCTGGTAATCCTCTCTTCTGTTTCACTGCCTTGAGGACTATTTTTAGCTGAAGTGAAAAAACTCTCTCTCAGATGTGGTAATATTAACTCAGATGTACAAACCAGGGATAGGGAAGTATTGGAGGCACTGTCAAGATGCTCAAGAAGGCTGAATATTGGGTAATGAATGTATGTCTGAATAACAGGAGGCAACTGACTCCCCAGCCCAGCCCCTGACTTCTTTACTTTTCATTCCATCCAGGAAGAGCACACACCAACTGCTGAAACTTCCTTAGCCTGACGAAGGGTTTTTGAACCCGAAAGCTTGCTTAATAACTTTTCTCCAACTATTTGGGTTGGTCTAATAAAAGATATCAAATTCACCAAAGGAACCTTGTCTGAATAACAGATATACATTTAACTATAATGACTACATGACTTTTGACTATCAGTATTTTTACTATTTTTAACTTTATAATCTAGGAAATTTGTGCACATTCCAATCATTATATTTGTTTTTCTTTGATTTTAAACTGAATATTAGTGCTAGCTACCTTGTATATTACTAAAGTTTCTAATTTTTCTTTGATTGGAGAAAAAATATGTGTTGTGTTATATGTAATGATTTTCCAAAGCATCTGCACCCCCGCCTTTAAAAATCCCAGTCTGTACCTGCATGTAAATATGAGCCCTCGTGTGAACCCCAAGTCAGGAAATCTTCATTCATTTTGAAAAGACATTCCAACAGTAATTTCCATTGTTGAACAAAGTATGTACAGAAAGGAACAGCAGTTATGGAAGAAAGAGGAACTAGAGCAGAATCCAATTTCACTTTATAAGCCCAGATGTTATTTTTCCAGATGCAGAGTTGCCAGTTTTGGCTCTTAGATACACAGTCCTGAGTTCAGTCAGAACTCAAAACTATTTTCTGTGCACAAAAGAACTAGGAGCTGCCATTTACTGGGTCCATCCTGCTCAATATCCTGTCACATACAGTGACAGAGTGGATGCTGAAAGAGAGAGTGAACTGGGTATGACCAGGGAGACAAGGTTCTTCGGGCAAATGTGACATCTTTTATTAGACCAACACCCCTGGGTATGACCAGGTTATTTTTCCCACTGTTCCTCTCACTTGCAGCCTCCAGCATTTAAGGTCTAGGAAGTTCCGATTCAGAGACTGCAGCCTGTACTGCTAACTCCCATTGCACGCGCCCAGCAGCCACGTGGATGCTTAGGCGGTGACACTGCACTGATCCTGCTCCAGGTGGAAAGGGCTACAAAACGTCCATATCAGGCTAGAAGACTGACATTTGGGCATGGGGAGGAAACAGGACGGTGCCCTGATTGTCTCTAGTTTTTGCACTTGCTCGAGTCTCACGTGTAGCAGACTCAGAGCCTAGACAGGGCTCCGCTTCGTCCATCCCGAACCGGCGCCGAGTTTCGCTGAATTCCCGTGTAAGTGGAGCGTGTCAGCGCGCTGACTCCAGGTGCTGCTGTTGCCCAGGGAACCTGTGACGTAAGCAGTCGGTTCCCCTCCCTCGCAACGCAAGCAGAAGGGTGTCATTGGAGAGCGCGATGGCCGGGCATGGCAGGCGGAAAGGTGACGCGCGCCCGGATTTAAACCCGGGCAGGTCGCAGGCGCTCGGACGCTCAGTTTAAAAGTTGTATTCAAGAGGACAGTGGACGAGCAGCAGAGGCAGAGGCACGCAGGGTCCCCGCCCTGAGAGGCGGAGGAGAGCTCGGCTGCCGGACCCGTGGCTGTCGGCTCGCAGCGCGGGGTCCGTCCCGCCGTCCGCAGCCACGTCTCGGGGCGCGGAGAGACGTCACTGCCCTGGAGGATCCGGAGCCCGGCGCCTTTTGCAGGACCGTTGCCCAGGGCTTGGGGCTGGGTGTGGGAAGGGCGCCGGCGCGGAGAGCGTCGGGAAAAGGGAGGAAAAGAGCGGGCCTGCGGTCACGGAGGAGCCGCGGGAGGAGCCGGGGACCAGCGGGGACCTGCGTAGGAGCCTGGCCTGCCGGCTCCCCGCCTGCGGCAGCCCCCCCCCCGGAAAAGCGGATTCCCCGCCTGCGTGGAGCCGGCGGAGCGTGGGGCGAGAGCAGGGCGCCGGGGGCTGCGCGCTCCTCACCCTGACGTTGATGTCGGTCCCTTGGTCTCCTGCGGCCTGAGTTGAAAGTCACCCTTAGAAGTCGAGCCGGGTGAGGAGCGGGGCAGGCCCCGGCGCTGGTGCAGGGGAGTTTAGAGTCGCGCGTCCCAGGTGAACTCCAAGCGAGAAGCAGCCGGGCCCCGAAAGGTGCACCCTGCCCTATCCCCCTCCTGCGGCAGCGTCGCTACTCTGGATCCCAGCGACAGGGCCTCCGAGTTCGGTCGCAGCTTGGCGAAGAGGGAGCTTTCCAAATTAAAGGGTCCTTGGAGCTCTTCTCTAGTGAGATTCCGGTTACTCGTCGATCACTCCCTGCCGTCAATCCAGCCGATTCTGACGGCCCGCAGTGCTTTTGGGGGAACTCCTGGCTGCGGAGGAGGTGTAGACCGCACCCTACTCACCCACTGCTCTGTGGCCTTCTTTGCTGATTCACACTTGTCGTTGCTTCTCTTGACGACACTTTTAAGAAGAGGAATTCACCAGCCCTTTTACTGAGTTTGTGGGCTCATATTTGCCGCAGAACGCTGCAACACACGTACTCTCGGCCGCCCAGTGCCTCGCACTTTTGTGCGCACTCCAGGTCACTTGGGTTTTTAAAGCTGGTCACTCTGGAACCGGTTTGTGCAGAAGCCGGTCAACTTATGTCCAGTCCGTTCTGGCAAGGGAGGCCTGCAGTCTGTGTCAGAGTCATCCTCGCGAGGACATAGGAGTTTTCCCAGGTGCCAGGTTTAGCCAGGTTCCCTGCCTTACTGGAAGCCCGAATTCAGGACGCCTCCCACAAGGAAGGAGAGGTTCGGTATGAATACCTGAGATTTGCATTCTGCTTTCCAATGGGCAGATACTTCTGTTTCTTGATTGGATGATATAAAGTTAAGTTTTGTGTAGATTAGTAGGTTCTTTCAGCACAGGCTATATAAAATGCACAATATAAAGTAGTACTTTCTCAGGCTTACACCTAATATCCGCACATATGATGACAAATACGCAGTCGCTGTACTTAACACCTAAAATAAATTGAAGGGAGGGAGGTATGTCTGTATCTTGAAAATATGTTTCCCTTCTTCCCTAATCTTGGTATGTGTTAACGACCCTGGTGAGAAGAAATACGAAGCTGGCTCCAGATCTCTCTCTTCATTTGGATTTACATAATTCCAACACAAACGTTAAATCCTCAATGAATGACACATTCAGAAACCCGTACTTTCTCTTACTATTCAGCGGATTGGGGAGGAAAATCAGGAAGAAACGCTGCGGGATGTGTTAATTCAATTATGCATCTGAGATTTACACCCAGATGGCCGGCAGCGGAGGCACGCTGCCTACAAAATATACGCAGAACCCTGATGTTGGACGGAAACCCAGATACAATATTGGCAAAGAATGTGTACAAGTTTGTCTTCCTCTTCTGCAGAGCCCATCAGGCCGTGCTTTTAGAAGCTGGCAAGTAATGAATGTGTCATGGTGCAGGCTGGCTATGCTGTGCTTAGTCCTAGGACTAAGGCACAAACTAGATCGGCTACGGCATCTTGGCCACGAGCAGTTATTCGGTTGTGATGTCGATGTTCTTGGAGGACATTAACACGTGCTTTTAAAAGAGAAAACACAGCCCGTTTGAACAGGCATCGCAATCAGATCGCAATCAGAGCAGTTTCTTCAGTGCCAATTACCTTTGAGGAAACTGTCATTTCGGTAAGGCGGGGCTAACAGTCTTTCTAGGAACCCACAGGCCGGATACTGAGGTGATTTTTACATGTTTGAACGGTTTGCTGTTGATATTTTCAGAATATTTTCGGCAGAGGGGCAGTGTCCGAGCCTGTGTCCGAGCAGTTTGAAAGGTGCGGGATGGTGGTGCCGTTTGTTTGTTTGACTCCCGATGTCTCTGTTGTCCTCAGGCGGGACTCGGCCAAGCTCCGCAGCAGCGTTTCTGTTCGCTGCACAGTCGGCGCCGGCCTCGGGACTGAGCTGGCGGAAACGGAAACGTGCAACTGCTTTCAGAAAAGGATCCCCCCCCTGCCTATGCAAGAGATTCCTTCATTCAAGTATTTGCAGTAAAGCGGTGTCGAGGAGCAGCAGAGGCACGCAGGATCCCCGCCCGGCCGCGCGCCGCCGGCCCCGCTAGCAGACTCGTCGCTCAGCGCTGGAGGATCCGGAGCCTTTGCGGGAGCCTTGCCCAGGGCTTGGGGCTGGGTGTGGGCAGGGCGCCGGCGCAGAGGGCATCGGGACGAGAAAGGAAAGGAGTGGGCCTCTTCAAGCCCCCGCTTCTCCCCGCCCCTCCGCTGGCCCACATACCCCTCCGTCGGCATCGCTGCACCGAGTCCCAGGGCCAGGGCCTCGGGTGGCGTTCGCCTCCCGCCGCCCGGCCGAGCCTGAGTGAGCGCCGGGGCTGAGGGGACAGCGGCGGCCCCGGGCACTTTTGTCAGAACCATTTTGCACAAAGGTCGGAAGTGGCTCGCAGGGCCGGGGGGGCGGGGCGGGGCGCGGGAAAGCCAGGGGGATTCCGGAGCGGGAAGGTAGCGGGCCGGACTGAAGACCACTGATTCCCGTCGTGGCACCAGCCACGGGTTCCCAGCACAGGCAGGGCATTCTCATCCCAGCTCGAAAGCGACCGTTTGTCTAGGCCGCCCCGTTCCCGCCCCCGGAGTGGCGCGAAGGCGCCCCCGGCCCCCGGAGAGGACTTACAGGTTGGTGCCTTGGAGCAGCGGAAGCAGCCCTGGAGTTTCCAAGCCAAGCGCGAAGCGGCGCGGCCGAGGTTCACCACTTGCCAACAGGAACGACCGCGTCGCTGGGCTTTTAAGGCCCTGAGCTCGGGGCTTAAGGTTTTCCGGCGGCGATCTGGGCTCCAGCGGGGTCTCCTTCCAGCTGCTGCGGGCGATGCACGGCGGATGGTCCGTGGGGGTGCTCATGGTCTAGGCCGACGCTGCTGTCACTGAGCTCGTGGCTGCGGTGAAAGGTCCCTTGATCTTTCCGTCACTGTCCCCATCCCACGGGGCCTTGGGGAGACGGCGTGGAGGACCCAGCCAGATGGGCTCAAAGCCAGCTGAGGGGCCAAGTCTCCTCAGGCTTCTCTGCACTTCTGCATCTCCGTGGCTGGAGGGGCAGCGACATGGGCAACAGATGAACTGAGTTTGTGACCCCACAAGTGGGGCAGGGATGAAAGGAAGGGGTTTCCTGGTCTGAGAGACCAGCCTTTCTGTGTGTGCGGTGCGGCGTGCCGATACCGTAATGGGTCTGGTGGCAGGGGGCCTTTGTACGGGTGTGCAGGCTGCGTGGGTGTAGTTTTTGTAATGGGTTATGGTTTTTCTTTGCGGAATGATACTGAGAGTGTAGATCTATCTATCTATCTATCTATCTTTACAGTTATATATATTTATCGTCCAAGTATCACTCCACAAAGAAAAACCATAACCCTCCAAAAATTCTGCATCTCTATCAGGGCAGTCTGGTGCCCTGCCTTTGTTTAGAGTTATCCTAACTGGGCATCTTTTCTGTTGAGCTCCCTACTTGCTTGAGAATCAATCAGCTGATAATTAGGAAGATGTTAGGGCCTTTTCTCCTGTGAGAAAGCCTTGTTTTATGTCCAGGCATCCTTCTACCTCGGCGTTGGCTGCCTGGTCCCAGCTTGGCTGCTGTTTTGAATGCAAGTGAAGGTCTAGGAGAGGCTGTGGCTGGGGTGTTCTGCCTCCCGCCCCCGGGCCTGCACTGTATTCGGCCTCTCCCTTCCTTTGGACGCCTTTTCCTGTGTCAGGATTCCCTGGAGGTTTCTCTGAGCACTGGGTCTCCCCGGGATCTAACAGGATCGGAAAGGAGCTTCCGAAGTCGAAAGTGCCTCTGGCGCCTTCTTCTGGGATTTTGTCTGCGCCTTCATCATGAATGCGTTGCTGTCCTATTCAAATGTGGTTGCCAAGTGGGCGCGCGTCTCTCCTTCCCATTGAACATAATGTTTTACCGATGTGATCTGTTTTTCCCCCTTTCTCCAGTTGTATCGGTGACATGTTCGGCTCCTAAGACACAACCATGTCTTTATCTTTTCTTGCCTCCTACTGCAGCAGGCTGTGCTTCATTCCTGTGTCGATGACCCCTGGGAATAAGATCCTTTGCAGAATTTAGTTGGTTTTCGTATGAGTCGTTTACCATATTATGTACACATAACTTTCAGGTCAAGAATCTTAGTAAAGCCTCGAGGTCTAGGGCTGAGTACATTTAGTGAACCTTCCTTAGGTTCACAGAGTCTGATGCAGAGATCTTTGAAGACAATGGAAGGATCCTTTTCTAGTCCAGTAAACTATAGCTAGGGCTCAATGATAGCACGGAGGATTTGCTCTGATTAAGAAGGCATAACGGAATACTTGGCTTCTTCTTTTCATTACGATCTCATTTGAAGGCCTCAAAGTCTGAGATTTTCTCTACCTCTCTGATTAAATTCACTGCCTCAATTTGCTTATTATGGGACAAAATGTTTCTACTTTTTCTAACTAATATACTTGACAGAAATATGCTTTTTGACTGATAATATAGATTATGAAAGGTTCTTAGGAAAAATGCCACATTTCTTGGCCTTTTTTACTATCCATGCCAACCATAGTCTCCGAAATATTAAATCATCAATAACAACAATAATGGAGCTTGTCGTGCGAGTTTCTAGGGTTCTTTTAGGGTATTTAATACAAATCATGTCACCTGAACTCGAGCTTTTGCAGCCTTCAAATACTCACTCTCCAATTCAAACAGAAAGATCACACAGGGAAATATTTGAAAGAACAAAACAACAGTTAAGCAGAGGCGGAGAGTGAGCAGAAAAAATGTAATTTACAAGTTGATCCACATGATGTCGCTCATCACAAAGAAAAAGATACGTGAGGATTTAAAAAGAGAGATCCTCGTCATGTGACTGCAAATGCAGGCAGTCAAGGAGTCCAGAGAAGCCAGCATTCGTGGCACTGGAATAAACGTACCAGTTCTTATATACTAGGAAGCTTTTCATTAGACATATTTGTGCAAATCTGCGGCACATAGGAGAAGATACCAGAGTTTGCCATGCCCACCTCCAGATTAGGAGAACCGGCGGGGCGGCAGCTGCTGCGTCTGGTGC
>NW_005842834.1:36413-36657 GCF_000455745.1 Alligator sinensis
AACCCGCCTGGGCCCGGCCAGGTCGGCGCCCAGACTAGGCGGTCCGGCGGGGAGGCAGCTGCTGCGTCTGGTGCTGCTGCAGGCGGCCTGGGCGGCGGGGAGCGGCCCGCTGCAGTACTCGGTGCCGGAGGAGGCCAAGGCCGGCACGCTGGTGGGCCGCCTGGCCCAGGACCTGGGGCTGGAGGCCGGGGAGCTGGCGGCGCGGAGGCTGCGGCTGGGGGGGGAGGGGGGGGGCGGCGCGCCC
>NW_005842834.1:36683-38414 GCF_000455745.1 Alligator sinensis
GCTGGGGGTCCAGTCGCGGCTGGACCGGGAGGAGCTGTGCGGCCAGAGCGCGCGCTGCGCCCTGCACCTGGAGGTGCTGGTGGACAAGCCGCTGCGGGTGTTTCACGTGGAGGTGGAGATTCAGGACATCAACGACAACGCGCCCGTGTTCCCCCGAACAGAGAAAAGCCTCAGTATTGCAGAATCCAGGCTGCCGGGCTCCCGCTTTCCATTAGAGTGCGCGTCTGATGCGGACATCGGCACGAACTCTCTGCTCAGCTACAAACTGAGCCCCACAGAGCATTTCTCCCTAGATGTTCAAACAAAAAATGACTATAGCAAATCGCTGGGGCTTGTGTTAATTAAATCGCTGGACCGCGAGGAGACCCCCGTGCACCATTTGCTCCTGACGGCGACTGACGGGGGCAAACCGGAGCTGACGGGCACGGTTGAACTGGTGATCACGGTGCTGGACGTGAACGACAACGCGCCCGTGTTCAGCCAGGCGGTTTACCAGGTGAAGATACTGGAAAATGCACCAAAGGAAACACTGCTTATGAAACTGAACGCCACTGATATGGATGAAGGAATCAATAAAGATTTTTTCTACTCTTTCAGCAATGTTGTTCCCCGGAGTGGTGCTGAGTTATTTACAGTAGATCCAAGGACAGGAGAGATCCGCGTTAAAGGACCATTAGATTTCGAAGGCGAGAAGGTATACGAAATTCAGATTGAGGCTGTAGATCAAGGCCAACCTCCCCTGTTCGGACACTGCACTGTTGATGTAGAAGTCGGGGACGTGAACGACAACGCGCCGGAGCTGTGGGGGGGTAAACAGAGCTTGAGTATTGCGGAATCGTTGACACTTCCCGGCACGCGCTTCCCGCTGGAGGTCGCGTCTGATGCGGACATCGGCATTAACGCCCTGCTCAGCTACAAACTCAGCCCCAGCGAATATTTCTCTCTGGATGTAGTAAGTAAGGACGACCAGAGCATATCAATAGAACTTGCATTAAAGAAACAATTGGACCGCGAGAAGACCCCCGTGCACCATTTGCTGCTGACGGCGACTGACGGGGGCAAACCGGAGCTGACGGGCACGGTTGAAATGGTGATCACGGTGCTGGACGTGAACGACAACGCGCCCGTGTTCAGCCAGGCGGTTTACAAAGTCCACTTACGAGAAAATTTAGAGAACGGGACCTTAGTCATTAAGGTCAATGCGACAGATGAGGATGAGGGGATTAATAAGGAAATCCAGTACTCCTTTCACCGCCTTGTTCCAGAAAACATAAAAGCAACGTTTGGCATAGATCAAGGGACGGGAGATATCAGAGTTAAAGGGAAACTGGATTACGAAGAGATAAATTCATACGAAATTCGAATTGAAGCAAATGACAATGGTTTCCCACCCCTGTCCGGACACTGCCGCGTTGTGGTGGCGCTTGTGGACGTGAACGACAACGCGCCGGAGCTGTGGGTGACGCCGCTGTCGGTGCCGGTGGCGGAGGACGCGGCGCCGGGCACGGTGGTGGCGCTGATCCGCGCGCGGGACCGGGACTCGGGCGCCAACGGGGCCGTGACGCTGTGGCTGCGGCCCGAGGCGCCGTTCCGGCTGGTGTCGAGCTTCCGCGACTCCTACTCGCTGGTGCTGGCCGAGGCGCTGGACCGGGAGCGCGTGGCGGCCTACGAGGTGGAGGTGCGGGCCCGCGACGCGGGGGCGCCGGCGCTGGGGGCCAGCAGCCGCCCGGC
>NW_005842834.1:39371-55515 GCF_000455745.1 Alligator sinensis
GGCCCGGGCCAGGCGGCGCTGGTGTGCGCCAGCGAGGTGGGCAGCTGGTCGTACTCGCAGCGCCACAGCCGCCAGCTGGGAGTCGGCGAGGCGGCGGGCAAGGCCGACCTCATGGTGTTCAGCCCCGGCTGCCCGCCCGCCGCCGCCGCCGGCAGTGCGGACAAGAAGACGGGAGGCGGCGGCGCCGGCCCGGATGGCAGCGCAATGGTGAGATGTCTTTATTCGCCTCTTTCCTTGCACGGCTCCCAGATTTTGTTTTCCCTGTTCCGGACCGGGAAACAAATAGAATTATCTGCTGATAAGTATTTTACAATGTCGTTTACTCTGGTTTGCTGTGTGCATTTTGTGTGATTGCAGACTTCGATATGCATAATCACTGTATGGTACCCAGAGTTTGCAGGTCTATTGTCCTGAATGAGATATTGAGTGATCACAGTACAAGAGATTGTTCAATGATCCTCTGGCTACTTATCAGTAATTTCACCATCATTTTGCAAGGAGCTTTATTTTGTGTGATGTAGATGCAGTGTCTTGGTAAGAATGCCTTGACCTGAATTTCAGAGCTGCATGCCAGCACAGGAGAAGGCCAGTTTGGGTACGGTGGCTATTTGCCAAGAGTAATGTGCTACAAGCTGCATGGATTGTTAAATTGGAAGCTTCTTTCTTATCTTCCTTCTCTCTTTTCTTCATTCTTGGAAATGGATCTTTTTTCCATGACAGTTATTTCTCAAATCTTGTCATAACAACGTACAAGGGTTTCAAGTCTTTTATTTCTTCCGGTACATCTGTTATGGCCATTTTGACTACCCCGAAAACATGCCTGATTAACTTAGTTGTATTCACTAATAGTTGCAAACACTCACCACACAATTATTACCTAAGATGTCTTCTTTTACCTGTTCTTTGGCTTCTACACTTATATATCAACGTTTCTGAATAAGGAAGTGTTCCCCTAAAGTATGAAAAAGTTACTTCTGTCTCCACATGCTTGTCATTATGCACTCATCCATAAAACTTTCAACACGTTTCCATAGGTGACATTAAGTATTATGAAATTCCAGTGATACTTAATTTTGAAGAAATTTTATTGTACAACAGACAGATCTTCCCATTTCCTGTTACTTTTTCCATAATGACCAGCACAGATTTTATACTTTTCCTAAATATTGACTGTTTCTGAGAGCCCGGAGTTGCAGTGCAAAACTTATTTTAAATCTCTGTACAATCCATTCTTGTGCTCTCCAGAAAGGTGACTCTATTAAAATTCCCATAAAACCCCCCAAAATCCTTAATTTGCAATATATTATCAGTTATTTCCAGTTACCTCCTAAGGGTCATTTGAAATGGTAAAAGATTGGTGTCCTAACATATTTGATGCCAGATCTTTACATTTGTTTTACATGTGTTACATTTGTTCAGTCAGTAGATTGTGACAGTTCTGATCCTGCCCTGTGGAGTTTTTTCTATTAGATTGTATTCCTGTTTCATTTTACTTCTCTAGTAATTTGGGCTTCATTTTATTCATCGGTGTAGTTTAAGGATGGCATCCCCACCTGTTGAAGAAATAGAAGTGTATTGGTAAAGTAACTTCCTTCCTTCCATCTTCTCTGTCTGCCTGCGTCCTTTAGTATTAATTGTTGTGCATAGGATTCATTAGTACATTCTGCATCCTTGCCTTACTCCCTTTGGGAAAAAGAACTCCAGCTGCAATTGATTAGAAATAATATTATTTGGGGTGGCAATATAATATTTTTGATTTGTATGAAAGTTGGATCCAGATAGCAGGGATCCAGTCCTATCAAATATTTCTACCCAACCCTATCAAAAGCTTTTTCATGCTTCTAATGGTGGGAGAATTTGAAGATTTCTATTGTTCTGTAAGGATTCTAGAGTGTGGCTTCCAAGCTGCTTTCCCTTCTTCATTCCAAAATGCTGGGATTATGTAGCTAGATGGCATATATTTCATTATGCCAAATAGTTGCTTTCTCTCTCTCATAGTTCCATTAATGGCCATTACAAAGCTGTAAGTAGGCTATTTTTCCTGTCTCAATTACAGCCTGCCTTTTAGCACCTTTGATATAGATTTCTAGGACCTGTTAATACAATTTTTTTTGCAATTACTTAAACTTAAGGTCAGGTGTGTTGTCTCTCCTTTGTGTACCTTCATCCATATTTTATAGAGGAGTAGTATTGAACACTATGGACAGATCTACATGAGACTTGCTCATGCACATTAGCCTAATTTAAAGAGCATTAGGGGAGCATGTCTACACATACATACCCTTAATGCATATTAAAAATGGCAAAATTAGGCTTATCACACCTAAATTTGATACCAGCAAATGCAGGTATCAAATTTAGGCATGATTAGTTAAACCACACTAACGTACATGCCAGTGTGACCCTGCACTAAATTTAGTGCCACGTCTGGCTAGCTAAAAGGGGCCAGCATGAGCCCAGCCCCAGGGGTTCTGGCTGGGCACCTCTCCTCCCCCAGGGCTAGACTGCTCTCTATATAGTTTGCCACTTGTAAGCTGATTTATTTTATTGGTCGGTAGGGAGGGTTGTGTAGGAGCAGTTTTTTGAAGGGGAAATAGGGAGGAATGCATGTCGGGGTGGTCAGGGTAATAGTTTTGTTTGTTTGTTTGTTTCAAGGAGGTACATGTTTTGAGAGTGGTATTGGGTGTGGGCAGGGGATAGGGAGTATGTGGGTGGTAGGGCAGGCAGGTTGGAGGTGGGAATGCAGGAGAAGGGGGTCAGCCAGGGCCTCGTGATCTTGGTGCCCTGGCTTGTGCTGGCGGGTACGTGGCTATCCTGGGGACTGGCTGAAGGGTTGGTTGGGGGGGAGGGGAGGGACACAGCAGGGCCAGCCCAGGACCATGGCCAGCAGCAGTGTGGGGCTCTGGGCTGGCAGGGGCTGGGCTGGAGCAGCGGGGCACTGGGCATTGCGGGCAGGGGTAGGGGAAACCTTAGTGTGGGGAGGCAGGGTGGGCATGGGGAGACCTGGCCTGTGCTTCCTATTGGGCATGCTGCTCCTAGTCAGGGAAGGAGCTGGCAAGGGTTCAGAGTTCCCAATGTGGCTGCAAAGTGCTGACAGCTGGGTTTGGCTTCAGTATGGCAGCCAAGTTCAAGCAGCCACGTGGCCAAAGACTGGAGCTCTCACCCCACCCCCCAGTGGCCCCAGGGGCACATGGCAGCACTGGAAGGACTTGGGACTAACTTCAGCTGTAGAAAGAACCATAGTGATATAGACATTTTGAAGCTTTGTTGTTGCTTTTGGGGACTCCTTGACTTTCTGCCATATGTATCCTGCTTCTTACCTATCTTGCTCTATTTATTCTGACACTTGTGTGTTCAGGTGTTTCCTATCTGAGTTTGGGCATAGCTTAATAATTATTATACTTTAATGAAAACAACAACCAAGTTGGTGTCAAAGGGAAAACAATGGCAAGACATAAAACACTAACAAAGAAATAATTGTGTAAAAACTGTTGGTATAGATAGGAAAAACACCTCTATATTTGCTTTGCTGTTGCAAGGCCATGAAGAGTTTTAAAAGTTTGGAATAGTAAAGTCATGTTTTGCAATCTTGGAATGCGGATTTGCCTGTAAAACATATGGTGTAGATGCCTGTAAGAAAATGTACTTCATTAAGACGGTAATAATGATGCTAAAATCTAGCTCCTAAGTGCAGCTTCACATGACGGTGATGATGAAGGGAGTAGAGATTAGAGGTGATGAATATAAAAAATTCCTGATTCAATTTGAATACTAATACAGCCAAAAATAACATTACATTTTCAGTGGTTCAGTGGACAGCCCAAAAAGTTGCTTCCGTCTTTCCTGGATTTGAACAGCAGTATTTGAGATGGGTTGTTTTCGTCAATTTTTGGGTCACTACAAATGTTTTTGAGAGCAGCCAGTTTCTTACGTACTCACAATGCACTAGCTTGTATGGAGGAAAAGGAGAGAAGGTGACTCACCTACAGAGGGGAGATGACATGTGGAAGGGGAAATAGCTGGAAGACAGAAGGAGAGCAGATACAGGCTATTGAATATGCCTCATTTTCAGAGCACTTGAAACTGGAGATGAAAACATGGGAGCCTGTGTTAAACTTATAAAGTATTCTAAAAAGTTAAAGTCTTGAAACCTGGATGGCATGCATCTCATAATTGAACACTAGTTGGCATTCCTCCTGTGAAAAATCAGGAAAACAGTACTATGGTAACTCACCGGGAATTCTCAAGATAAAGCCTTTAGAATTTCTAAAGGACTAAGTTATTTTGTAGAGGGTTCCACAGAGTGTTAGGAACTGAATATTGGCAAGTAATTACTTCTGTATTTGTTGCAGCTTTATTCATAGATTCATAGATCCATAGACTGTAAGGCTGGAAGGGATCTCAGAAGATCATCAGGCCTAGCCCCCTGCACCAGGCAGCAAAGACAGCTGAGGTCAGGTGACCTCAGCAAGGTGACTTTCCAGTCTCCTTTTGAACTTTTCCAGGGTCGGCAATTGCACCATATGTGGCGGGAGCTTATTACACAGTTTGCACACACTAACCGTGAAGAAGTTTTTGCTAATATTGAGCCTGAAATGGTCTTCCAAAAGTTTGTGGCCATTACTCCTGGTTTCCTGCAAGGGTACCCTGGTAAGCAGTTGTTCACCAGCCCTTGGTGTACTCCCTTGATGTAGTGGTTGTCTTGGACGGCCGGAGCCGACTCGAGATGATTCAGAAATCACTTAGTCGTTTGGGCGGGCTGGTGAATGGAGAGGCAGACACAGCTTATTGGTTGCAAAAACTTTACTTAGGCCGCTTGTAGCTGCGATGCAGGTGGTCCGGTCGCTTGAACAACTATGTGAGTTGCTCCAGCTGGCAAGGCTCAGGCCAGCTAATCCGTCCACAAATTAAGCCGGCAGGGAAAGCGTATGTCGAGGATTGTGCTCGGCGACGGGGAGAAGAATCGATAGGTGATCAGTCTATCGATCAGCTCAGCCACAAGTCAGATCTCTTTAGAGGCACTCTGCAGCGTGCTCAAAGTTCTCCGACTTGGGCGGAAGTCGCACGAAATTTTAAATGGCTAGCAAGCCAATTACTAGCCGCCACGTAGGAATAATTTAGAACTGGCCAATAGCGGGACACAAATTTGCATTCAAATGGCGGGAACTCTCTTGCACCGGGGTTTTTCTGTTGCAACAAAAACCCTTTGCTGTGCAAGAGGCTCTCATGTGGCGGGAAAATTCCATCGTGCCGAGGCACCAAAATCACTGGGTTGTGACAGTGGTAAGCTGCTACCAGATCCCCTCTCAGCCTTCTGTTTTTTAGGCTGAAGAGTCCCAGGTCCCTCAGTCTTTCCTTGTATGGCTGGCTATGCAAGTCTCTGATCATACGGGTGGCCCTTCTCTGGACTCTCTCAAGCTTTACCACATCCTTTTCAAAGTGCAGTGTCCAAAACTGGATGCAGTACTCCAGCTGCCATCTCACCAGTGCTCCTCAGTTTTAGTGGAGATGCACTGATTGAAGCATACCAAAGTATAATTTGCCCTGCTGGCTACAGTGTTGCACTGCCGGCTCACATTCATACTATGGTCTATTATTACCTCCAGGTCCCTTTCTTTAGTGGTGCTTGTCAGTTTGGCGCTGCCAAGCCTGTAGGTGTGCAGGGGATTGTTTGTCCCCAAGTTGAGCACTTTACATTTCCCAGTGTTTAACTGTATCTGGTTCCAGCTCACCCAACTTGCTAGCCTGTCTAGATCCACCTGTATCTGCAGGCTATCTTTAAGCATGACCATGCTTCTCCATAACTCGACGTCATCCATGAACTTGGCCAGTGAGCTCTTCACCCCCACATCCAAATCATTGATAAAGAGGTTGAAAAGTACTGGACCAAGGACTGAGCCCTGTGGGACACCACTGGCCACTTCTCGCCAGGATGACACAGATCCGAGTCATTAGGACTCTCTGGGTCCTATCCTGCACCCGGCTTCCTACCCACCTAACTGTCATGTAGTTAAGCCCATAATCCTCCAATTTTCTTGTGAGAACACCATGGGATACCAGATCAAAGGCTTTTTGAATGTCAAGGCATACAATGTCCACCTCCTCTCTCTTATCCAGGTGGCGAGTTACCAATCGTAAAAAGAGATGTGTTTGGTAAGACAAGATTTGCCCATGATGAAGGCATGCTGGCTGTTGTTCAGAATCCCACCTTCTGCAAGCCTCTTTAATGAATAGACTCCTTAATGAATTTGTCCAGGATTTTCCCTTGGATTGAAGTTAGGCTAATTGGCCTATAGTTGCCTAGGTCTTCCCTCTTCCCCTTCTTGAAGATGGGCACAACATTGGCCCTCTTCCAGTCTTCAGCAACCTCTCTGGAGTGCCACAAATTTTGGAAGAGTTTTGCCAGAGGCTCCACGATGACTTTGGCCAGCTCCTTCAGCACACTAATGGAGTTCACCCAGTCCTGCTGACTAATATATGTCTAATTTCTTTAATTGATCACATGCCAGTTGTACAGCAATAGTAGGAAGGCAGTCATTCGTACCCTGCTCATTCTGTTTAGATAATGTCCAGTGAATAATTCATTGAGGACACACTGAACAGTGTGGGCAAGAATTTTGAATAGTCTTCTTTCTTTGGCTGTCCCTTGCAGGCACTGACAATTGTCTTCCATGATTGTCTTATCTGTGTGTCCAAAGATGCGTGATGAGGACTATCTGGGATCAACAGCCTTTACTGCAGCTCAGATATGTGTATCTATGTGGGGTGGGTGGTGCTGGATTCTTGATTTGGTCCACAACACTGTTTCTGCAGCTCATGCTTTTCCATCTCCTGTTGTTGTCATGAGGTTTCAAAGTACTGAGATCCCTGCATCAGACTCTTCCTTCATTTGGTTTGGTCCTGGACTAGTCTCCCACGAGTTGACATTAATGTTGCTGTTTTTAAAGTTGTCCTTGAAGACATCCATATGAAATATATAATGGTACTCCAAAGCGATTGCCTTGCTGTCCATTAGGGGTGTGCAAAGTGGGCCATATTCGATTCAGATTGGGATTCGGCCCGATTTGGGGACAGTGATTCGATTAATTCATTCAGATCATTGTCCTGATTCAATTCGTCTGAATCCGAATCTGAAGATTCGATGCTGATTCAGAGAATCAGTGATTTGGCCATAGACACAACTTTATATTTTTTCTACATATCTCGAGGTACCAAGAATGCTGACATAGTATGGCAGATGAAGCTTCCCACAAGAGCATGGGGAGGGCCCCCTTTGTGCTCAGAAGCGGACCTGGAAGTGGACCGGAAGTACTTCCGATCCACTTGCAGGCCCACTGCTGAGTGTGTAGGGGACTCCCCCCGCACTTCCCCCCAGCTCAGCAATCGGCCACGGGGGGACACTGGGTGCCCCCCCAGAGCCAAAAGGCACCAGTTGCTGAGCTATGGGGTGGACGGGGGTCCCCGCGCACTCCGCAGCAGACCCAGAAGTGGCCTGGAATTGCTTCTGGTCCACTTCCAGGTCTGCCGCCGAGCACACTGGGGACCACCTCACGCTCCAGTGGGATGCTCCATCTGCCCCACGATCTCCACGTTCATGTGCTGCCTGGTACCTTGAGGTACCTATATTTCACATGCTTAGCAATAAATAACTTTTATAGTCAAACTGGTAGTAACTGGGTATATTTTTCCTTCTCTGCTTCTCTTTCCTTCTGTGCTCTGCAGCAACGCTTCTTTTACCTAAGCTAAAGATCCCTGTGAAGCCCAAAAATACTGTGGGGTCTGCTCATCAAGAGGCCAAAGATTGGGACGTGCTGAGTTTGAAACACATAAGGGGATCAGCTTGTACAGGCTGATTGACCCAGTTTGACTCAGACGTGCCCTTATGAACTGAATGCTGGCCCATGAGGGAGTCAGCTGGACACCCAGCTGGAGGCAGAGGGATTGTGTTTACCTGTGTGCTTGTGTCTGACTGCATTTTATTGTTGCTCTTATGAACTGATTCTTGGCATATGAGGGTGTCAGCCTGTCCATGCTGATCTGCCCGGCCAGGTCAGGCATGTCACGTTAATTTGTGTGTGTTTGTGTGTATGACTGATTTAGTGACTGGAGGAACCCTGTCCCATTGAGACTGAGTCCTGCAAGATAGCTCCACTGGGGGTGAGGGCTTGCAGAAGGGAGAGATACAGCTCCGTATAGAAACACAAGCAGCACATTGACAGAATCACCAAGACCCTAGAAACTATCCCTAATAAATGAGCACACCCCAAAGTAATGGGCAAATATGGTAACAGTTGGTCCTGGACTAGTCTCCCATGAGTTGACATCAATGTTGCTGTTTTTAAAGTTGTCCTTGAAGACATCCTTGTAGCACTTTCTCTGCCCCACTCTTGAGCATACACCTTGGCTGAGATGGGAGAATTTCCTCAGGAGTCTGGATTTGGATGTATGGATGGGTTGGCTGGCCCAATGAAGTTTATGTCTGAAGATCATTTTCTAAATCCTGATGGCTTTTGCTTGCAGGAGGGTGCTATTTTTGGTGCATCTGTCTTCCCTCTGGATTCAGAGAATCTTCCAAGGGCAGTGTTGATGGTACTTCTCAAATACTTTAAATGTTTCCTGTAAAGTGTCCATGTCTCAGCCCTGTACAGCAAGGTGGGAACATGATTGCTTGATAAACCATGAGCTTGGTTTCAGTTCTGATGTCATGATCTTTGAACACCCATTTCTTCAGGCACCCAAAGGCTGCGCTTGCATAGTTGAGTTGATGTTGGATTTCTTCATTCATGTCAGCCTTTTGTGAGTGATAGCTTCCAAGGTACGGGAAATACTCAACCTTCTCCAGAGTCCTGCCATGGATCTGGATTACCAGAGTTGGGGACTGTTCATTAGGAGCTTGCTGGAGAGGGACCTTAATCTTACGAGTGTTAAGCATCAGCTCCATATTCTTGTGTGCCTCAGTAAAGATGTCACTTATTGCCTGAAAGTCAGCTTCCAAGTGAACGCACACTACAGCGTTTTTAGCATACTGGAGCTCAGTTGTTGAGGTCAGGGTGGTCTCATTTTTTGCTCACAGTTGGCTGAGGTTAACTTACAATCCATTTAGTAGTTTATCTCCAGTCAAGCTGGAAGCTTGTTTATGGTTCGATATAGCATCATGGCAAGGAATATTGAGAAGAGTGTTGGACCAATGGTGCAGCCTTGCTTAACTCCCATTGTAACCTCAAAGGGATCTATGATAGATCAGTTACTGAGAACTTGACTTGCATACCGTCATGGAGCAGGCAGAGAATGGTGACACATTTTGGTGGGCATCCACAATTTACAAGGATCCTCGACAATATTTCTCAACCAACAGAGTTGAAATCTTTTGTGAGGTCAAAGAAGGCTACATAGAGAAGCTTATGTTGTTTTTGGCATTTCTCGTGCAGCTGGCAAGCTGTGAAGATCACGTCAGTTGTACCTCTTGAAGCTGTAACCCACACTGAGATTCCAGGGGGAGCTCTTCAGTAAATGAAGGAGACAGTTCAGGAGGATTCTCACAATTATCTTTCCTGTGATGGACAGCAAGCCTGTGCGAAGCTTTGGTCGCTGATTCAATTTAGCGGAGATTGAGCCCAATGCAGTGGCCAAATCTCCAAATCCAAAATGAATCAGGAGACCCATTAATCTCTCCAAACTGAATCGCAAGTCTCTGATTCAATCTGGAGAGATTTGGAGACATTCAATAATTTGGACATAGACACAGCTTTATATATTTTTTCTACATACCTCAAGGTATCAGGTGGCACGTGAACACTGTGATGGTGGGGTGGATGGAGCATCCCACTGGAGCATGAGGTGGTCCCCAGTGTGCTTGGTGGTGGGCCTGGAAGTGGATCGGAAGTACTTCTGGTCCACTTCCGGGTCCACTGCCAAGCACATAGGGGGCCCTCCCCATGCTCTTGTGGGAAGCTTCATCTGCCATACCATGTCAGCGTTCACAAGCCGTACCTGGTACCTCAAGTTATGTAGAAAAAAACATAAAGTTGTGTCTATGGTTGAATCGCTGATTCTCTGATTCAGCATCAGATCTTTAGATTTGGATTTGGATGAATCAAATCAGGACAGTGATCCGAATCAATGAATCGAATCACTGTTCCCCGACTCGGGCTGAATCCAGTCTGAATCGAATAGGGCCCACTTCGCACACCCGTAATGGATAGCAAGGCAATTGCTCTATAGTTTCCACAGTCAAACATGTCTCCTTTCTTGAAGATTGTCAGAATCATGGCATCCCAGAGATCCTCTGGGATTTCCTTATCATTCCAGATCCTTAAGATGATTTCATGAAGCTGTGATGTGAGCCCCTCTTCCCCAAGATTGAAGATTTCCCAAGGTATTCAATCCACTTCAGATGCTTTGTCATTCTTCAGCTCCTTGATGGGTTTTCTTACTTCATCACAGGTTGGAGAGATTCTGAGATCATCTCTGACTGGGTGTTGTGGGATGGAATTGAAAAGGACAGTCTTGACTGAGGTCTTCAAAATTGTTCCTTTCAACAAGCAGTGATGGCCTCTCTTTCCTTGATTAGGTCTCATCCATCCTTAGGTTTCAAGGGTGTGTGAAGTGGGCCATATTTGATTCCGATTGGGATTCAGCCCAATTTGGGGGACAGTAATTCAATTCGGAGCATGGGGAGGCACTGGTAGAAGAGGGCTTGCTTGGTTGGGTCCTTGAGTCTTTCCATTTTGACCTTCTATCAGCATTCCTTCTCCTGTAGCTGTCATTTGGGAGCCAGTTTGAGTGGTGTAAAAGAGCAGATGAGTGGGTGATCAGTCCAGCCATCACCAGCTTCTAGCATAGTTTGTGTGATGTGGACATCTTAGTAATAGCAGGCACGGATGATGACATGATGTCGATCAGGTGCCAATGCTTATATTATGGGTGTTGCCATGATGTCTTACGCCTGTTTTTCTGGTTGAACAGAGTGTTGATGAAAATGAGTCCATGTTCTGTGCATTTGCTCAAGAGGAGGATGCCACTGGAGTTGACCTCTCCTGCTCCTTGCATGCTGATGGTTCCATTCCAGAGGTTAGAGTCTCTTCTGACTCTGGCATTGAAATCGCTGAGAAGAAGAAGCCTGTCTCCCTCCAGAATATCAGAAAGGACTTGATTAAGGTTGACATAGAATTCCTCCTTGGTTTCATGGATGACATCAATAGTCAAGGCATACACACTGAAGACAGTGGCATGTTGTCTCTCCACCAGTTGAAGCAGAGAGGTCCTCATTAAGTCTGATAGGGAAATAACTGAGTTGATTTATGAGTTCATTCTTAATGGCAAAACCAACTCCATAAAATTGTTGTTCTTCTCCTTGTTTACCCTTCCAGAAGAAGGTATAACTGCCTTCATCTTTGATGAGCTGCTTGTCTCCTGCTTTCCAAGTCTCACGCAGTGCAGCTCTATAGATGTTATGTCACCTGAATTCTCAGGCCACGATTGCATTGTGATCCTCTAGGAATTCACTGTTAGGATTGTCCAGGAGGGTACTTATGTTCCAGCTCCTGAAAATTAAGGTGTATCTTCACTGGTATTTTCGACTTCAGTAAAGGTGATCCCAGTGGATGTGGTTATCCAGTCAGGAGGAAATACATATACGGTATTAGACAGGTATGTTTAGGGCACTTTTTCTACCCCCTCCATGTGTGGGGTGAGCAGAGTGAATCCCAAAGAGGGCTGCTCAGTCGCAGTGATAACTGCCGCACCACACTCCTGTCTCATCCGAGTGCTAGACAATCTTCTTGTATTTCTGCTTTCATGCCAGTTCACAAGTAGGAGCTTCCAGACCTCACAGTCCTACCCCAGCACCATTTGCTTTTCACCAAAGCACTTGGGGAATGTGCTTGCAAAGCTGTCTTCAGGATGATGCCTGTGTGTGACTTCTTTTATCATGGAGAAGCTGCTGCACATCAACTTCAAGGTGGCTCTTGACAGAACAGGACCTTGCTGTCCAATGGCAAGGAGATCAAGATAACTAGGGGTCTTTTTCCAGTGCAGCCTTCATCTGCCTTCACAGCTATTGAGATTCAAACATCTACTTCCACCACTGCCACTGAGGACTTGTAGGTCCATGGCTGGCATCTGGGCTGGCTTATTACAGTGATGACCTGGACTGATCATGTCATAGCCCTGTCCCAGGATATATGTGGCCTTTCAGGAGGGAAAGTATTGTGATCTGCTGTCCTTACCTCATCCTGGTGGTGCTCCCACTGTTTGGTCTGGAACTACCTATTCATCACTTACCCCTTCTAATTTTACAGCTACCCTTTTTGGCACTGGATTTAAGACCCAGATACCTTGTTCCAGGTGGACCCAAACCCTCAGACCGACCATGACATTACATTCACTTTTACTGTCTGGATCCTTTTTCTTGAATATAGTCATCCATCACCAATCCAAACACTGATAGTTTCCGATGAGGAATTATGTACTTAAGTATTATATACTTCTTAAAGGATAAAGCTTGTGTGCAAGGGACAAAAATCCTTAAAGAAGAAGGTGACAGTGCAAAATACGTTGAAGTGCTTAGTCAGACTATGCCTAACCTAAGTGCCTTTTTGTCTCCACTTCTAGTTAAGGGCCTGATATGATGCCCACTGCAGATCATGGAGATTTTTCCCACTTTCTTCTGTTGCTGTTGGATCAGAGCTAGGCTGAACACTTCTGCAACAGCTCTTTAAGAGATCCAGATCTCATTTTTTCCTTGAACCTCCCAATTCAAAACTAAGAAGTCTGAGGGGTCTTTTTTTTTACAAACAACCTCACTTTTGAAAAACAGATTCTAACTCCCCTTTATCTTATACCTATGGTAAAACCCCGTGTACTATTTCCCTCACTCCTCCAGCAAGACCGACCTGTATTGTATAAGCAATTGTTACAAAAAACATCAAGCACGTCAGTGAGTTTTCAGAGGGAAACTGAAGCATTCTCTTTTCTTTGCTTAAGGAGAAGGAGTACGCGTTTGTTGGAAATGGGAGAGTCTGTCGGGCGCAGAAAACTATGTGTAAGTGCCGGTGTCGCGGGACAGCATGGAAGGTAGAAGAGATGAGAAGGATCGATGTTGAGGACCCCCTGTCAATGTCAGAGGCTTCACAAAACAGTTGTAGTCCTTCAAATGGCCGCGGTTTGGCGAAAGATTACTTTTAACGATGTTCTCCGTCGCCACCATTGCTCCAAAAATAACATCTTCTCATCAGCTTTCATTTTATTTCCGCGGTATCTCAGTCCCATCAGACACACCATTAAAATCGACCTGATTATTACCACAGAAAGTGTTCTTGACCCAAATTCTACGCTTCTGGCATGACACGCGGGAAGATGGGGTCATCCTTGCCGCTTTCTAGAAGTATGGCAAGGAAAGGGAAGGCTCCTACTATGGTTCAACTCGGGCCCTGGCTTCCTGCTCACTGTAGCCCCTGTAGGGACCCTGGCTTCTTTCTCAGGGGAACGGACCTGGTGTGGTCCTCTTCTCCCTGCCCCCTCCCTCACGGACAGGAAACCTTTGTTGTTTAGAGATCTCAGCACGTCCTTCCCCGATGCCACCTCAGCACTTAGCAGCACGGCACTCCTGCTCCCCTCGCGCCCCACAAGTAGACAAACCGGGGATCCCGGAAGAAGGCTGCTTAGGAAATGGAGGGTCAGCTCTACACTCGGCGGAAAAATGCCCACAGCCTTTCCTGTTTCTTTGAAACAGACCTCTATAGATGGAAAGGGATAAGCTGATGTTTCCCACTGGCAGAGGTGTACGGGTGAGAAGAGAGTGCACAAACAAGAAAGCGTTAATCAATATATTAGCTATTAAAATATGACTAGATTCTACACACTAGGAACCCGTTAATAATTTTTCAATATAAAAGAACACAGTAGTCTGAATCGAGATCGACAGGACAGAAACCTAGAAAAACCAAATACTCTTTTCTGCTTGTTTGAACTAGTGACCATGGAATACAACCCGATCGTACGCCAAACTTGCAACAGTTTTACTGTCGGTGGGTTTTATTTCAATCCATCGCAGAGCGGGCAGGATAACCACGCGGGATTAGGTTTCCGGCCCGATGCATTCAGCTTGGGCAGAACTGCATCGCCTGGCAAGAGCTAAAACACGTGAGATTTGTATGTTTCTTCGTTACCCGGAATTGCAAAGGTCCACTCCAGGCAGCAAGAACGGAAACAAGCACCTGAAGCTGGAAGCGGCAGGCGGAAAGCGGGTTTCCCGGAGCTGAGTCTTTCCACCGCCCAGGGAAACGGAATAGAGGAGACTTCTCGGGGAGGAATGAGAAGCGATGTGAATGGGATGTTCCCAGTGAAGCCTGGCCATGAGCAAGAAGCAGCAGCGGGCCTTTGTAGCGCTGCACTCCGATAACTCACGCCTGGCGCGGTTGTCTGGGGCGTTGCTACTCGAAGGACGTAGATGGAGTCCGAGCCAAGTGGAGAAGCGGCTCAGGGCTAGTTGGGGCAATAGCGCCGAAGCCGCCCGCGCCACCGGGCCGGGCTAGTATTTCACATATGTGCACTGTGCTTGCCCAGCCTGGGCAGGGACGATGCTGGAGGGGAGCGAGGCGGTGGCGGTATTGCATTCCCGGGAAGTCCCAGAGCAGATGAGGCTGAAGTTGGTTCCTTATTCCCGGGTTCTAGCGCCTCATCACAGAAGCTGGGGTTCAGCTCCTGCGAGATGGAGGGAAACAGGTAGGGAATGTCAGCGTTTCAAGAGCAGCACCCTTCTAGCCAACCTGTTCCAAGGTCCCATAGAGACGAGCCAGGGTCGGTCACCCATCAAGTCCAACGCTGAGTCCTATAGGGAGGAGGGAAAAGCAGCTTTGCAGAGCGTCTGTACTAGTAGTTTTAGAGAAGGAATCCTCCCTCGGCCTCGGCCTTCTGGGCGTCCCCAGTCAGCCAGACCTTGCTTCGCTGGGGCCACTGGACTCTGTTGCTTGCTAGAAGCCCGTGCATGCTCCCTGTTCGGGAACCCAAGACAACAGAGGAGGAGCCTGCTCCCTTCCCCAGCTCCTCCAGCCTCATTGCGGTCGTGCGAGCGCCAGAATCCGCCGGTGAGTCGTGTGTCTGCAGGCGCAGACCTTTGAAGACTGCGGCCCCGGTAGGGACCCTGGCTCCATTCTCAGGGGAACTGGTCTGATGTGGTCACTCATCCACTTCTCCCGCCTCCCCCCCGCACCGACAGGAAGCTTTCGTTGTTTAGACATCTGGGAACGTCCTTCGCCGAAGCCACTTCAACACCTCGCGGGAAGCCATTACTGCTCCCCTCGCCGCCCACCAGGACACAGACCGGGAACCTGTAAAGGAGCTGCTTAGCAGAGCGGGGGTCGGCTCTCTTTCTCTGCGGCACCATGCCCACAGCCTTTCCTTTTGAAACAGGGCTCTATACTGTATACGTGTAAAGGAATACGCGGATGCTCCCAACCGTCAGTGTTGTACCTGGTGGGAAGGGAGTGCGCAAACAAGACAAACGTTAATAATTATAATAGAAATTAAAATATAACCATCTTTTACACAACGGAAACCTATTTATGATTTTTTTTCCAGTACAACAGTTTAGGATGCTCTCATTTAAGTCCGAATCGGGATGGACAACGCCATTCATTGCAGGATAAAAGGACATATAGGAAGAACGGTACAATTTCTAAATGGCATTTACATGTTGAGACACAGGATGTCGCTGTTCTCCACAAAAAAATCTTTAGTGGGCTGGAAAATCTCAGCTCCTCCCTGATTCCGAGCTGACAGTTCAGTCCGAGTGCAGAGGAGGATGGCGGAATAGTCCTGGAGGCCCCGGGCGCCGATGTCCTGGATTGAAACCGGCTGGCGGGGATTTATGCAAGTATTCTCGTGTCTCACCAGCCACGCAAGTGCCGCTTAGTGTAACACCGCTTGGACCTGCCATGTCGGCGCCCAGACTAGGCGGCCCGGCGGGGAGGCAGCTGCTGCGTCTGGTGCTGCTGCAGGCGGCCTGGGCGGCGGGGAGCGGCCCGCTGCAGTACTCGGTGCCGGAGGAGGCCAAGGCCGGCACGCTGGTGGGCCGCCTGGCCCAGGACCTGGGGCTGGAGGCCGGGGAGCTGGCGGCGCGGAGGCTGCGGCTTGGGCGGGACGG
>NW_005842834.1:55604-56898 GCF_000455745.1 Alligator sinensis
GCTGGGGGTCCAGTCGCGGCTGGACCGGGAGGAGCTGTGCGGCCAGAGCGCGCGCTGCGCCCTGCACCTGGAGGTGCTGGTGGACAAGCCGCTGCGGGTGTTTCACGTGGAGGTGGAGATTCAGGACATCAACGACAACGCGCCCGTGTTCCCGATAAATGAGGAATCTTTATTTATTGCTGAATCGAGACTGCCGGGCTCGCGCTTCCCGCTGGAGGTCGCGTCTGATGCGGACATCGGCATTAACGCCCTGCTCAGCTACAAACTCAGCCCCAGCGAATATTTCTCTCTGGATGTAGTAAGTAAGGACGACCAGAGCATATCAATAGAACTTGCATTAAAGAAACAATTGGACCGCGAGAAGACCCCCGTGCACCATTTGCTGCTGACGGCGACTGACGGGGGCAAACCGGAGCTGACGGGCACGGTTGAAATGGTGATCACGGTGCTGGACGTGAACGACAACGCGCCCGTGTTCAGCCAGGCGGTTTACAAAGTCCACTTACGAGAAAATTTAGAGAACGGGACCTTAGTCATTAAGGTCAATGCGACAGATGAGGATGAGGGGATTAATAAGGAAATCCAGTACTCCTTTCACCGCCTTGTTCCAGAAAACATAAAAGCAACGTTTGGCATAGATCAAGGGACGGGAGATATCAGAGTTAAAGGGAAACTGGATTACGAAGAGATAAATTCATACGAAATTCGAATTGAAGCAAATGACAATGGTTTCCCACCCCTGTCCGGACACTGCCGCGTTGTGGTGGCGCTTGTGGACGTGAACGACAACGCGCCGGAGCTGTGGGTGACGCCGCTGTCGGTGCCGGTGGCGGAGGACGCGGCGCCGGGCACGGTGGTGGCGCTGATCCGCGCGCGGGACCGGGACTCGGGCGCCAACGGGGCCGTGACGCTGTGGCTGCGGCCCGAGGCGCCGTTCCGGCTGGTGTCGAGCTTCCGCGACTCCTACTCGCTGGTGCTGGCCGAGGCGCTGGACCGGGAGCGCGTGGCGGCCTACGAGGTGGAGGTGCGGGCCCGCGACGCGGGGGCGCCGGCGCTGGGGGCCAGCAGCCGCCTGGCCGTGCCGGTGGCGGACGTGAACGACAACGCGCCCGCCTTCGCGCAGGCCGTGTACACGGCGTTCGTGCGGGAGAACAACGCGCCGGGCGCGGCCGTGCTGACGGTGCGGGCGCGGGACGCGGACGCGGGCGAGAACGGCGCCGTGAGCTACTCGGTGGCGGGGGGCGGCGCGCAGGGCAGGCCGGCGTCCAGCCTGGTGGCGGTGGGGGCGGCGGGC
>NW_005842834.1:57530-75051 GCF_000455745.1 Alligator sinensis
CCGGGCCAGGCGGCGCTGGTGTGCGCCAGCGAGGTGGGCAGCTGGTCGTACTCGCAGCGCCACAGCCGCCAGCTGGGAGTCGGCGAGGCGGCGGGCAAGGCCGACCTCATGGTGTTCAGCCCCGGCTGCCCGCCCGCCGCCGCCGCCGGCAGTGCGGACAAGAAGACGGGAGGCGGCGGCGCCGGCCCGGATGGCAGCGCAATGGTGAGATGTCTTTATTCGCCTCTTTCCTTGCACGGCTCCCAGATTGCTTCCCCTCTCCCGGAGCGCGCCTCAGGCGGAGCGGCTTCTCCCGCGTTTCGCTCCATGCTTTCCTTCTCTTGCTTGGCCCAGGTGCTAGTAAGTCTGGGAAAGTTAACCCGGGATTTTCTAACTTTTCCCCTCTCGCTCCTGGGGGCCCAGGTAAGGTGTTGCCCAGCACTGTCTCTTTGGGCAGGTTGCAACAGTTTTCCTATCGGATTATAACAGGTTTTGGGGACACTTGCATAGCTGATTTTTCCCAAGGCTTGAAATCCCCCTGTTGAATTACCAGCCTCCGGCCTTGATCGTTTCAGGCTGGCATGTTCCAGAGAAGCTGTTTCTCTGCCGAAGGCTGCTTTCTGTTTGATTTTTTTAAAATTCTACTCTTGTTCAGTCATTTGTGAAAGATGTTTTGTGCACTCCCGTGGTTTTCTCTGCGATAAAAACGTTTCTTGCAACCACGTTCGTGAGAAGTTCCTTCTTTACTTCGGAGGTCCGTCCCTCCCTGACAATGTGCCAAGGCCACAGGGATGTGTTGAGGCCGGCCTCGTGCTGTGTCTGGAGGACAGCTGACTTGCAGTTGATACGCTTCCAAAGTCTCAGTAGAGACTTCTCAGGAGCGAAATCCTCTGCGGATTCCACCTGTCCTGAGCGTACTCCCGCTCCCTTATTCGGGGTTGCAGCTCATTGGGATATCCTAGGAGAGCAGGGTCCTAGGAGAGCAGGAGAGTCCAGCTGCTCAGGTGAGTGGAGCGACGCGCTCCTGTGTTCTCTTCTCTTGCATTAAGGCTTTGCATCGTATTGCTGTCGGGTCTCACAGTTTAAGAATCATTCTATTCCGACCTGAAATCCTACAGTAAAAATTCCACTGCGTTGCTTCTCCGTGGAAACTCTAGTGGTTTCTTTTTGTCGTGGTCGTTGACTGCTGGAAGAAAACCTTCATTATACTTAATATCTATCAGAACGGTAATTTTTTGTAAAGAGGGTTTCTCCGATGACGAGCAATAGAATGGAAGTTGGTGGCGGAACCATATGGATTATTAGGCTAGTATTTCTTACAAGAAAAATGCAGTTCCAAGTCCTGTCCTGAAGTTGGCTTTTAGGGTTAGTGCTGGTTATTTGTATTTTATTCTCTCCTTATGGTTGTAGTGGAAATGATTTGGTAGATCTCATCCATTTTCTGAATTTTGCTTCACATTTCCCTTTTTAATTAATGATTTGGATGGTATTTCCTTGCAAGTTTGCAGATTGATTGCTTTTGTCCAATGTAAAACGCTACAGGGGAAACTTCACTAAGGGCCTTTCCTTAATTATGTTAAACCCAGTTGTCCTTAAATGCTTCTTGGAATGAAGCAATTACAATTTTCAGCCTTGATCAGAGCCCCCATTCTTCTTGTGTTTTGTATTATTTTGTTTTGTTGTTCTTTCCCCGGAGTGAGTGGCCACGTGTTGTTTCTGAGAATGAGATGATCACTCTGTACCTGGAGCAGAGCAATTATTCTTGTAGATTGTAGATTGTTTTTTTTTTCCTGATAAGGACCCATGATATACAATTCTAAGAAAGTTACTTGTATTTATCTTATGGAAAATTAGAACTTTCTTTAAAGAAAAATCAATCGTAACTCCTTATAATTAGACTGCACTTGTTCTGAGCCAGTAGGTTGTGTACTAATTACTTGTATTTTATTTTCTCTAGTGCAATGTTTCCAGTGGAAATAATCAGATACTGTCCTCATCCTTTTTTCTGTTTCCCAAAAAGTCTATTCCTCCTTAACATCTGGTAGGAGCGGCTTGCAGAGGTAGTTGTGTTTGAGTTGAACCTCAATTTTTCCTCCTCAATTTTATTGAATCTTGCCTCCCTCCCATATTACAGGTTTCTTTCGCTTTATGCTGTACATGTATTCCTGGAAAATGATGCATAACCCAAATTCACACAAAGGGAACCCACTTCACTATGTAAGGAATAGGATATGTTCCAAGACCTCAACTGTACTGACTTCCCAGATCCATTTCTACCTTTTTTACAAGGCAGTTTTGGCATGGGCGACTGGTGCTACCTTAGTGAGGGAGGGGCATGTGCCCCCTCAGTGACCAGTCAGTGACTGGTCACTGGGGAGGACATGTGACCCACAGCCAATCTCGCCAACTGGAGGGGGGTCCCCACCTGCCCCCTGCCCATCTCCTAAGCAGCCAGCACAGCCTGTCAGGGGGTACAAGTGCATCCCCGTGAACTCCCTACGCATCACTACTGAGTTTTGGTACTCAACAACAGCACACAGTACACACAAGGACAGGGCACTATCATAATGGGGATGGCAACTACAGAAAGGTGTGGCAAGGAGCACAGATCCGCACAGGAGACTATATTTGGTGCACCACTCCCACAGTGCACCGCACAAATCAGCTGACTGTGGGCTTCCACCACATCAGTTGCATAAGAGTGAATTTACCATGCATATAATGAGTTTTTGGTATAAAAAGGGTCATAGCATAACAGTGAATTCGCCCATACAGAACCTGCATAAAGCAAGGGAAACCTGTATAGGAAACGGTAATTCAGAAGACTTCTCTGGCCTTTGTCTGAATTATTCATGTGCCTTTATCTCATCCCTTTGCTAATCACCTTCCTGAACAGCCTTGCTCATTTCAGTATTTCTTGCTGTAGAACTCTTTCTATGATCATGTATTTTTTTCTGGGTTATTGAGGCCTTTTATTTAACTGAATTTTCTTATTGAAAATTTGAACCAAAATACTGTTGATTGAAATCCTACTTTCAATTGTTATTCTTATGTTTTAGGTACCCCATGTAGAGTAGTCTGAGCTATGGCTGAGATGCTTTGTTAGCTGCTTTTAGGTTATGCTTGCATCTATGGGAAAATAGAAATAATTACCACAGTTAAATAGTTCTAAATTTACCTTTCCCTGGATAGTGTAAGCATCAGAATAATTGTCTACTTCCACAAGCACGGAAAAAGGTATCGCAGGCTGACACTTTATTGACATAACCAGTTTGCAAGACAGCCAGGTATAGCAGAGAAATGCCTTTGAAGGCATTAAAGTTAAATGACAATTGCTTTTGTTTTGAGCTAGTATTTAAAGATGTAACAAAAGCATAAGTTAGCTGTTGGTAGTTTAGCTTCAAGGAAAAGTTTGGACTTATTAGTCTATAACTGCATTTTTTCCAAAGACTGTAGAGCAGAAAGTGGTTGAAACATGACACTGTATTTGAAGGAATAGAGCTGTTTTGTAATAACAGGAGTATTCTGTTGCTGCAGTTACAATACTCTCCCTTTCCTCTTGCCAGTGTAAGACATGGTACTAGCGATCCTCATTAGGGCTGTGTGAAATTTCGCCACCAGTTTTGTTTCGATGCTGTTTCAACCTGTTTCAAGTTCAAAATAGCAAAATTGAAATGAAACATATATGGTCAAAACAGCCTCGAAACGAAACAAGGCAAGTTGAAACGTTTTCCTGTTTTGAGGCTGTTTTAACGTTTTGCCCTTAGGCTATAATGGGGAAGGTCAAAATATCCAATAACTTTGCCATTTTTTGCCATATTTGGATAGAACTTGCTTACCTGGTAGTCCATTCTGATGGCATAAAGTGTGCCAAGTTACAAGAAGATAGGGGCAGGGGGTCAGAGAAAGTGCACCCTAAAATCTTGAGAGCCAAACTTGCGTATGTGTTAAGCCACAGCAGGGTCAAAACTACCCTGCTGCGGCCACAGAGCCTGCCATGTTTCAAGGAGATTGGTGCAGGGGGTTCAAAGAAACTGCACCCCAAATTCGTGAAAGCAAAACTCATGTCATGTGTACATGTTAAGCCACAGGGGGGGGCGGGGGGGTGAAAACTGCAGGGATGGTAGCCCCTCCTGAGGCCACGAAGCCTGACAGCTGTGAAGGACATAGGTGCAGGGCAGTTCTGGGGCCCTGCACCTGTAGCTGCTGACAGGCAAAACTCATGTCATGGATGCTTGTGCAACTGACTGTGTCTGTCTTGATTATTTCCTCTCCTTAATCCACTCCTGTGGCTTAGCCCCCCCTGTGGCTTAACACATACAAGTGACATGAGTTTTGCTTTCAGGATTTTGGGGTGCAGTTTTCCCAAACCCCTTGCACCTATCTCCTTGAAACTTGGCAGGCTTTGTGGCCTCAGCAGGGGCTAGCAAGCCTGCAGTTTTGATCCCACAGTGTCTTATCACATACACGTGACACGAGTTTTGCTGTCAAGATTTTGGGGCATGGTTTCTCTGAACCTGCTGTACCTATCTTCTTGAAGCCTGGCACTCTTCATGTCCTCAGAAGGAGCTACCATTTCTACAAGTTTCATACAAATCTGGCAAGAAACGACAAAGTTATAGGCTGTTTTGACCTTCCCCATTATAATCTATGGACAAAACCTCGAAACAGGGTCAAAATGTTTTGACGGAACGAAACAGAACAGCCATTTCAATTCAAAACAAAAGTCAAAACAAAACACTGCTGTGTCAAAACATTGAAATGCTGGTGGAAACAAAATGCTTCCATTTTGCACAGCCCTGATCTTCACATTTCTTCTTAACACCTGAATATAATGGAATTACACAGGAAGTGGCATCTCATGGGAGAAAACAGTTCAGCCTCATATTGATTTTAAATGTGACAGAAACTAAGTATTCTATTTAAAATTACCAAGAGCCATTTTTAATCTTTTAAAATTTTGGTGCTGACATCTTAGGAACCTGAGATGAGAGAGAGGTGCACTTTTGTTTTATCACTCTTTTAAAATGTAAGTATTAAAATTGACCCAATTTAAGAACAAGTATTCAAATATATGATTGCAAGGTTTTATCAAGGATTAAGACTTGATTCTCAGAAGAAAGTTGGCCATTCAGGCCATGATGGACAAATAGTACTAGCTTTTTGGTAAAGGTTAAAATCTTCCAAATTAAAAAGGAGCTTTTTTGTTTTCAATTAATCTGAGAAGAATACTAGGATCAGTCTTTCATTCACAGTGACTAAAATTCTTTGAAACTGTTACTAAATTTAAAAGTATAAATTTTTTCGTCCTTCACTTTTTGAAGGAGTGAGAACGCAAAAGGTGCTATTCCTTTATTGGCTTCTGAATAATTGTTGTATATTATTTTACTGTCCTTTGGAATTGAATGTCTCTTCAGCTTTTACAATGCCAGTGCAGCCCTTATGTGAAAGGGCTGAGTAGTAACATGTTTTCAACTTGAATGATTATGTTTTTTCTTTAGAGAGAAACAGGAAGCATTATTTTCTCATTACCTTTGTGTTATTTAAAGATCAATAAAAATCAAGACTGCAGGTGGACAGAGATATAGTTCCAATATTGGAAAGGGGGAAGAGGTAGCAGGTATCAGTGTCCTCTTCTATCTGTCATTCTCAATTGAAAAGATTAACAGGAGGTAGTTTATTACAGTTTAGCTTCAGTCACTGAAGCTGTTCAGTAGCTTCAGTGTGGGACAGTGAACCAATGGCAGGGTTATTTCAGATTCAGCCACACAATAACAACCCTCCCCATCTTTTAACCTGTTTACTCCATCAACACATTTTAGGTAATAACATTTGTGGAAGAAAGCACAAGAGATTTTTATGATCATAGGTTTCAGTTTTAGAAAATATTGCGGTTCTTTGCCTTCTGTCAACTAATATATAGGATAGGAGCCAATATATAATGCTTCAGTGTTTGCCTTTGTTGTTGTCTTGGTCATTTAAAAAATAGATAATTGGTAATTTTGTTTCCAAATATGTCGTTTACTTTAAGCCAAATTTAACTCCAAAGTGCAGGTATCTTCTGAGACAGCTGTATATGTCTCCGGAAGGAGCAAAGGGGATCCTAGATGTATTATTCCTCTGTGAAATCTCTTCTGGGTAGTATTTTAGATATTGTTTTATTATAGAAACCAGAAATTTTTACCACAGAAACTTAAGCATGAATCCAAATATTTGTATACATTGACCTAAGACAGGCTACTCAACCCAGTCAAATGCTCCTTTCTATGTAGAATGAACAAGAAGGATTTCCTAGAATTCTGCCTTCAAAATAGGAAAAGAAATGCATTCTATGCTTATAGTTCTGGGGTGATATGTAATTCTTCATTTGCTTATTACTTTTCAACTCCTGTAAGTCATTATGCTGGTATCAGTATTCAACAAAAATGGAAGACATTCAGATTTTCCTTTTTTAGGCATCAACACCACTAGAGCAGCCCGCCAATGGCTCTGCAATCACATTAGCCAACTCCTTCAGCACGGTCAGTAATGTCCCATCTAGCCCCATGGATTTGTACATGTCCAGCTTTTTTAAGTAGTCCCTAACCTGTTCTTTCACCACTGAGGGCTGCTCACCTTCTCCCCAAACTGTGCTGCCTGGTGCAGTAGTCTGGGAGCTGACCTTGCCCGTGAAGACTGAGGCAAAAAATGGTATTGAGCACTTCAGCCTTTTCTGCATCCTCTGTCATAACGTTGCCTCCCCCATTTGGTAAGGGACCCACACTTTCCCTGATACTCATTTTGCTACTGACATACTTATAGAAACTGTTCTTGTTAACCTTCACATCCCTTGCTAGCTGCAGCTGTAGTTGTTCTTTGATTTTCCTGACTTCATCCCTGTATGCCCAAGGAATGCTTTTATATTCTTCCCTAGTTATTTGTCCAAAGGCTCTATACATTTGTTTTACATTTTTACATTTGTTCAATAGGTTGATTGTGAAAAAAATTATAGTGCCCTGCAGAGCTGTTTATATTAGATTCTAGACCTGTTTTTTTTTTAATTCTCTAGTAATTTGGGTTTCTTTGTGATCCATCAGTATAATTTAAGGATGACATTCCAAATTTTTGAAAAAATAGACATTTTTGGTAAAGCAACTTCCTTCCTTCCATCCTGTCTGTCTCCCTGCCTGCTTTTAGCTTACAGTATTCATTGTTGTGCATAGGATTTATTAGTCTGTTTTGCATCCTCCTCATATTCCCCTTTTGGAAAAGGAGCTCCAGCTGTAGTAGATTAGGAAGAACATTGTTTGGGTGGCAATATAATATTTCTGTTCTGTTCAAATGTTGGATCCAGAAAGCAGGGAACCCAATCCTGTCAAATATTGCTACCCAACCCTATCAAACCATTTTCGTGCTTGTAATGGTGGGAGAATTTAAAGATTTCTATTGTTCTATAAGGATTCTGGAGTTTGGCTGCCAAGTTGCATTCCCTTCTTCATCCCTAAGTGATGGGGTTATGTGTCTAGATGGCCTATATTTCAATATGCCAAATAGTTTGTGCATCTTTCTCATACTTCAATTTATGGCCATATAGAAGGTGAAAGGGGGCTATTTTTCCTGTTTCAAGTATAGACTGCCTTTTAGTGCCTTTCATATAGATTTTGAGGACCTGTTAATAAAAGAACTTTACTATTATTTTAATGTAATGCCAGGTGTCTTGTAGGTCTCCCCTTTGTATATCATCATGCATATTTTCTAGAGGATTAATATTAAACAATATGATTTTGAAATTATTTATTCAGTCTGGATAGGTTTTCTCACAGGTAAAATTTCAGATTCCAGAATTTTAGTATAGAGTATACTTTCCCCTTTTGCTAAGTATTAACTCAGCTGGAGCATGATCTAACCACTTAATCTATCATAAATATGTACCAAGTGTTTGTTGGAAGATGGAGCTAGTGCCTCAAATCTACTTTCTTGTAAATTGTATATAGTGGAAAATATAATAAAAATACATCTTATTCATGGAAAATATTAGCCTTTTTCTTGTCATATTTTAAAGAAATTTTAGTTTTGTATTTTTCATGTGTTCAAAATTCTGTGTGCTGGTAGAATTTCTCGTGGTTTTTATAAATTTATTTTCTTTATGGACAGTTTCTAGAATGCATGGATTACTCCTTTTGAAGTCTGTGATGGGAGGTGGCTATGGTAGGGTAGCGGTGGGGTGGCCCAATCTTATTATTCTTTTGCCAGTTAAATCTTGGAGGATAAGGAATCTGCCAGTTGTGAAAACACCAGAGCAGATACAGGCTATATTGTATTCCTCGTTTGCTGGGTGCTATGGTTGAGACACCTGTGTTGGATTTTCAGAGCACTCAAAACTGGAGCTAAAGCCAATGGGAGCCTGTGTAAAACTTATACAGTACTGTAAACAGTTAAATTATTGAAACTCTGATTCCATGCATCTCATAGTTGAACCCTAGTAGGCATTCTGCCTTGTGAAATATCAGGAAAACAGTACCATGGAAACTCATAGGGAGTTCTGTCGATTAAGCCATTAGTGTTTCTAAAGGACTAAGTTATTTTGTGGAGGGCTCTATGGAGTGTTAGGACCTTAATTTTGGCAAGTTATTAATTCTGTATTTGTTGCAGGTTTAGATACTGTCCAGTGAACAATCCATAAAGCACACACTGCATACTGCAGACAATATTCTTCTGTCTTAGGCAGTGCTTTCCAGTTGCTGATGATTGTTTCCCATGGTTTTCTTATGTGAGTGCCTGAAGATGGCAGATGAGGTCTATCTGGCATCAACAGCCTTTACTTCAGCTCAGTTATCTGTTTCCATGTCGGGTGAGTGGTGCTGGATTCCTGATTTCATCTATAACACACTGTTTCTGCTGCTCATGCTTTTCCATCTCCAATTGTTGTCATGAGGTTTCAAAGTACTCAGATCCTGGCAGCAGACTCTTCCTCCAATTTGGGGTGGTCCTCGATGATAGTCTCCCATGAGCTGACATCAAGTTGGCTTTGAGGACTTCACTGAAGCACTCTCTCTGCCCTCCTCTTAAGCATACACCTTGGCTGAGGCAGAAGAATAAATCTTGCTCAGGAGTCTGGACTTGGATATCTGGATGACATGGCAGGCCTAATGAAGATGATATTGGATGATCATTTCCTAAATACTCATGGTGTTTACTTGAAGGAGGAAGCTAATGTCGGTGCATCTGTCTTTCCACTGGATTAAGAGGATTTTTCATGGGCAGCATTGATGGTACTTTGCAAAAACTTCAGTTATCTCCTGTACAGTGTCCACATCTCATCTCTGTACAGCAATGTGGAACATGACTGCTTGATGAACCATGAGCTTGGTTTCAATTCTGGTGTCATGATCTTTGAACACCCATTTCTTCAAGCATCCAAAGGCTGCACTTGCACATTTGAGGCAATGTAGGATTTCTTCACTGATGTTACCCTTTTGCTAGAGATGGCTTCCAAGGCAGGGAAATTCACAATGTTTCCCGTCTTATTATGGGTCTGGATTACCAGAGTTGGGGACTGTTCATTTGGATCTTGTTGATGGAAGACCTTGGTCATCTGAATGCTAAGCATCAGTCCCATTTTCTTATATGCCTCAGTAAAGAGGTCATGTCAGTGATTGTGTAAAGGTCTGCTTCTGAGTAAGTACACATTACAGCATCATCAGCATACAGGAGCTCAATTATTGAGATCAGGTTGGTCTTGGTTTTGGCTCAGAGTTGGCTGAGCTTAAACATTTGGTAGTTTAACTCCACTCTACCTGGAATATTGTTGTTTGTCAGATGTAGCATCATGGGAAGGAATAGTGAGAAGAGTGTTGGAGGAATGATGCAGGCTTCCTCATCTCTCCTTTTAACCTTAAAGGGATCTGTGATAGATCCATTACTGAGAAACACCACTCACATACACCATCATGCAGGAGGCAGAGAATGGTGACAAATTTCAGTGAGCATCCATAATTCCGAAGAATTATCCAGAAGATTTTGTGTGGTGAAAGGAGGCCATGTAGGGAGACATGTTATTTGTGGCATTTCTTCTGCAGCTTGTGAGCTGTGAAGACCATGTCAGTTGTGCCTCTTGATGCCCTAAACCCACACTGAGATTCTGGAAGGAGCTCTTCAGGAAGTGGAAGGTGACTTTTGCAGTAAAATCAGGATTGAAATCTAGTGCAGTTAAGGATGGACATGACACCTCATTCAAGTAATGGCAGAAAGGCTTTAATAACAATACCACAAACAGCCTATAAAACTAAATGAGAGAAAGAGACCCCTTCTTAAAATCCAGTAAATGAGCTGTCACAAAAGTCCTAGTATATATTAGTTGCAAAAGTGGTTTTCACCAATGCAGGCAGAAAGTGGTTTGCAATCTTTACAGCCTTCACTGAGCATGGATGTGTTGCCTGGGGGTGATAAGCTGGGTGCAGAATTATTTCTGTATGTCTACTGGAATGCAAACCTTGTTGACAACTCAGTTTTGTCTTGTACTGTTCATTTGTACAGCTTCAAAGTATTCCTCTCTGATAGTTGGTTGATTCATGTCTGATCAAAGCAGGTAGGAAGGGACCATCACATTACAATTTGTAACTGTTCGGATGCTGTGATGGTCTATGGAGACATTTGCAAAAACCCTACAGACATTGAATGCCTTTTTGGAGAAATATGCCTTAATTAAGGGGAAATGTGTCAACCAGGATACAGTCACAGTCAAGTAGGGATATGCAGTTGTGTATGAATGGTTAAGCATAATAAAAGATTGGCTACATTTGCAACTAGCACACGAGATGAAACCAACTAGGATTGCTCTCCTTTGCACAGTCCCATTCTTGATCTTGCATTCTTGTGCAAGAAGCACTGTTATTTTAATTTGGTCATTTAAATTTTGCGGCTGCTATACACATAGCTGCTACTGTCCGATTTTCCATCATCTATTAGAGAATTTGGTCCCTTGGTGAAACTTACAGTGGGCTCAACAAGCGTGTAGGTCCAGCCAAGCTTTTACAGTCTTCACAGAGACAGCTCAGGCGGCTTCTCACAAAGATCTTTCCTGTGATGGACAGGAAGGTGCTCCCTCTGTAGATTCCATAGTCACACATGAAGATTTCTTGAAGATTGTCCAAAACATGGCATCCCCAAGGTCTTGTTGGATTTCCTTGTCATTTGGGATCAGTAAGATGAGGGCATGAAGCTGTGATGTGATCTCCTCACCCCCCATATTTAAGTTTCCCACAGGTATTCCATTTGCTCCAGATGCCTTGTCATTTTTCATCTGGTTGATGAGTTTTCTTCTTTCATCAAGGGCGGGAGGGATTCTGAGATCATCTCTGACTGGGTGCTGTGGAATAGAATTGAGAACAACAGACTCTTGTCAACAACAGAATCTTGACCAAGAGGGCCTTCAAAATGTTCCTTTCAATGGGCAGTAATGCCTCCTCTTTACCTGATTAGGTCTCCTCCATTCATAGGTCTCAATGGTGTTGGTCACTGAGTGCTTGGACCATAGAGGACTTTGGTGGCACTGAGGAAACTGCATTTTGTGGATGTCAACAAGGTGTTGAATGTCCTTAGCCTAGTCTTCCTACCATTTATTCTTCATATCACAGGTCAGTGCCATAGCAAGAGCGGGGCAAGTGGGGCGACCACCCTGAGCACCGAAGCAAAGCGGGCACCAACAGGCATTGCCCAGCCAGGTCAGGATACGGGAGGCAGCCACGAGCAGCTAATTTTGGGGGAGCGGGGACAGGGGAAGGGCAGCACCTGCTGCTGTGTCCACTCTCAGCAAGCATGGGGGGTGCCCTCCCCGATTTGTGCATGGGGCAAGGGCAGGCTGCGGCTGTGTGCTTTGCCGCAGGTGCTAAGCTTTGGTGCTTTGGCACTGTCACAGATACTTGTTTAGGGACCTATGCCTTGGCTTGTTGGAGGTTCAGTTTCTTTTGCTCAGAGTTGGTGTCATTTTGCCAAGCATAAAAGGCCTTGCTCCTGTTCTTGATCAACTATTGGATCTTCTGGTCATTCTCATCAAACCAGTCTCGATTTTTACTGGTAGAGAATTCAAGTGGCTCTTCACAGGAGCTGATGACAGTGGCCTTGAGAGCAACTTACACACAGATGACATTCTCCCATTGTTGTTGATTGGAACTAACCAGTTTTTCATTGAGGCACTAGTGGAAGTGGTCTCACTTACTTGGGTCCTTGAGTCCTTCAACACTGACCTTCTGTCATGATTTTTTTTGCAGCAGCTGCCATTTGGGAGCCAGTTTGAGTGACATACCTGGGTGGAGGAATTGGTGATCAGTCCAGCAATCGTCAGCTCTTAGCGTGGCTCATGTTATGTGGACATATTTGGGATTGCAGCAATGGATGAGGTGCAAATGCCTAGATAATGGATGTTTCCATGATGTCTTGGGCTTGTTTTTCTGGGGGAACAGAGTGTTTGTGATTGGAAGTCCCTGTTCTGTGCATTTGGTTGAGAGGAAGATGCCATTGGAGTTGACCTTTTCTACTCCTTCCTTGCCAATGGCTCCATTCCAGAGGTTTGAGTCCCTTCTTATTCTGGCATTCAAAATCACCAAGAAGAATAAGCCTGTCCCCCTCCAGGATGTCAGAAAGGACTTGGTTAAGGTTGGCATAGAATTCCTTCTTGGTTTCATGGATGGTATCAATAGTCAGAACATAAGCATTGATGATAGTCGCATATTGGCTCCTTACCAGTTTAAGATGGAGAGGTGCTTATTGATCCTAATAGGGAACTCATCTAGTTGGTTTATCAGTTCATTCTTAATGGGAAAACCAGCTCCATGAAGCTGTTGTTGTTCTTCCTGTTTACCCTCCCAGAAGAAGGTATAGCCGCATCCATGTTTGTTAAGCTACCCACCTCTCACTTGTGTCTTGCTCAGTGCAGCTATACTGACATTATGCCACCTGAGTTGTCAGGCCAAGATTCCAGTGCAGCACTCTATGCATTCACTATTAGGGTTGTCCATGAGGGTCCTGACTTTCTGGTTCCCGAAAATGTCGATATGTCTTCACTGCTATTCTCAAGTGCAGTAAATATGATGCCAACAGATGCAATTACCCAGTCAGGAAGAAATACAGAATACTGTATTAGACAGGCTATGTTTAGGGCACCGTTTCTAGCCCCCTCACCATGTGGGCTGAGCAGAATGGATCCTGAAGAGGGCTGCTCAGTCACAGTTACAGCTGCCAAATTGCACTCCTGTCTCATCCAAGTGCTAGATGACCTTCTTTTAACTACCACCTTCTTTTAACTCCCTATATCATTGCAGGCTTTTGGGTACAAATACCCCTTTGTCAGGCTGAGACGAAGCATCTGTGGTTGTTCTGTGCTCTTCCTGGACTATTCATTTAATCCAGGAATGTCACAGGCTGGCTAGGTGCTGTGAGTGTATCAGCCATTAGGCTGCTGGGTTCGGGATCGAGGAGGTGAGTCGAGAGTGAAGTAAAGGCAAATTTACTCATAACTTAGCATACAACAGTTAACAGAAAGGTTAATGCGACAAACGGATAGTACAGTAATAAAGAGTTAATAGTAATAATAATAACAGATAGAATGACAAAGAGTTCTCACATGGGGTTGGCAACTTATCAGCAGTCCCCCTGTGCCAGGTGCACACCAAGTTGTTCCAGCAAAGTCAGGTGTCCCCGATCAATGCTGTCCAAGGGGTCACCGGGAAGATTCCTTGGTCAGGATCCGGTCCTCACTGACACTAGGAGTCTGGGGTCCAGGCTTGGTACAGCGATGGTCCTTCTGTCCTGTCCTTCAAACTGGTCACTTGACAGGTGCGTTCCTTTATACCTTATTTTATGCTAATCTGTTGGCTTTAGAGCCACTCACAATCTTGCCCTATAGCTGTTACCCTATAGGATTAAAAGGTGTTAGAAAGGTTACCCCTGGAACTCAGGTTCACCCAATAAACAAATTACACCACATTACTTGGAGGTTGGAAATTAGCATTACGCTGCCAAAGCTCAACCCCTTGGTTTCCTATTCCTTGGATTCCGTGGAATGTGCTAATTATATTAGATGGTCAGATCTTGTTATGGCTGACCTTTAAAACACCTGTTAGACCAGCTAATCTTGTAGTTCTGCTTATTTTCGGGGCCCAGTCAGTCCCACGATCAGTGCAAACAATTAGATTCAACACTTTGGTTAAATTGTGATGGACAAATTGCACTTGTGGGTTGCAAACTTGCTAGCTTTGCATTATCTAATCTTAACTGCTAGACAATTGCCTGGATGTCTCCAAGAGCATATATTTATTGTTCATGATAGTAACCCCTCTGGTTCTGGCCACCACACAGGAAGAGCAGAGTACAACTGAAGACACTTCCTCAGCCTGACAAAGGATATTTGTACCCAAAAGAAGAATTTTTGCAACTATTTGAGTTGCTCTAATGAAAGATACCAGATTTACCCAAATAACTTTGTTTGCTTCAGGACACATGTTGACATCCAATGTTCATTCTGCTCAGGCGCCGCCCCACCACTTAAGTCTTCTGGACCAATTGCTCCAGGGTCCCTGCAGCCTGATCTCACCTGTGTTACTTTCCTTTTACATCTTCTGGCTGTATCCCTGATATAGACAGTTTCTTCACTGGAAAATGAAATAATGTAGAACAAGATGTAGCCTCACAGAAGTGCCAGTTTAACTAATTGGCTCATGTTGGCTATATCGAAACTTTACTTTTCGTTATGAAGTAAAATACTAAGAAGCCAATATTTATGATAGCTGTGCTTGATGCCAGAAAATGGGAAGACCTCCACATTCACTGTTACTGTCTGGCTCCTTTTTCTCGAATATAGTCATCAGTCACTAACCCAAACACTGATACTTTCCGGTTAGGAATTATGTATGTATCTAGTCCATTGCACAGTAGATTTCTTCAAGGATAAAAGGTAAGTGCCGATGTTGCGCGACAGCCTGTAGTGGAGTAGAGTTGATTGGGCTTGATACTGAGAACCACCTGCTAATATTGTAAAAGACCTCAGAAAACAATTACAGTCCTTCAAAGGACCGGGGTATAGAGAAAGATTACTTTTTAATGATTCTGTCTGTGCCACCATTCCTCCTAAAACGACATCTTTTCATCAGCTTCCGTTCCATTTCTGCGGTATTTCAGTCCCTTTAGGCACGCCGCTAGTATTGACAGGAAGGGCAGCACATCCTGATTATTATAGACAGAGTTCGTGAGGCAAACTCTACTCTTCTGGCACTACACATAGGAAGGCGGGATCATCTTTGCCACTTTCAAGAAGAAGGGCAATGAAAGGGAACTTGCTCTGATGATAAGTGAGCACAATGGATCTCAAATACTCTTTTCTGCTTTTTTGAACTAGTGACCATGGAATACAACCCGATCGTACGCCAAACTTGCAACAATCTTACTGTCGGTGGGTTTTATTTCAATCCATCGCAGAGCGGGCAGGATAACCACGCGGGATTAGGTTTCCGGCCCGATGCATTCAGCTTGGGCGGAACTGCATCGCCTGGCAAGAGCTAAAACACGTGAGATTTGTATGTTTCTTCGTTACCCGGAATTGCAAAGGTCCACTCCAGGCAGCAAGAACGGAAACAAGCACCTGAAGCTGGAAGCGGCAGGCGGAAAGCGGGTTTCCCGGAGTTGAGTCTTTCCACCGCCCAGGGAAACGGAATAGAGGAGACTTCTCGGGGAGGAATGAGAAGCGATGTGAATGGGATGTTCCCAGTGAAGCCTGGCCATGAGCAAGAAGCAGCAGCGGGCCTTTGTAGCGCTGCACTCCGATAACTCACGCCTGGCGCGGTTGTCTGGGGCGTTGCTACTCGAAGGACGTAGATGGAGTCCGAGCCAAGTGGAGAAGCGGCTCAGGGCTAGTTGGGGCAATAGCGCCGAAGCCGCCCGCGCCACCGGGCCGGGCTAGTATTTCACATATGTGCACTGTGCTTGCCCAGCCTGGGCAGGGACGATGCTGGAGGGGAGCGAGGCGGTGGCGGTATTGCATTCCCGGGAAGTCCCAGAGCAGATGAGGCTGAAGTTGGTTCCTTATTCCCGGGTTCTAGCGCCTCATCACAGAAGCTGGGGTTCAGCTCCTGCGAGATGGAGGGAAACAGGTAGGGAATGTCAGCGTTTCAAGAGCAGCACCCTTCTAGCCAACCTGTTCCAAGGTCCCATAGAGACGAGCCAGGGTCGGTCACCCATCAAGTCCAACGCTGAGTCCTATAGGGAGGAGGGAAAAGCAGCTTTGCAGAGCGTCTGTACTAGTAGTTTTAGAGAAGGAATCCTCCCTCGGCCTCGGCCTTCTGGGCGTCCCCAGTCAGCCAGACCTTGCTTCGCTGGGGCCACTGGACTCTGTTGCTTGCTAGAAGCCCGTGCATGCTCCCTGTTCGGGAACCCAAGACAACAGAGGAGGAGCCTGCTCCCTTCCCCAGCTCCTCCAGCCTCATTGCGGTCGTGCGAGCGCCAGAATCCGCCGGTGAGTCGTGTGTCTGCAGGCGCAGACCTTTGAAGACTGCGGCCCCGGTAGGGACCCTGGCTCCATTCTCAGGGGAACTGGTCTGATGTGGTCACTCATCCACTTCTCCCGCCTCCCCCCCGCACCGACAGGAAGCTTTCGTTGTTTAGACATCTGGGAACGTCCTTCGCCGAAGCCACTTCAACACCTCGCGGGAAGCCATTACTGCTCCCCTCGCCGCCCACCAGGACACAGACCGGGAACCTGTAAAGGAGCTGCTTAGCAGAGCGGGGGTCGGCTCTCTTTCTCTGCGGCACCATGCCCACAGCCTTTCCTTTTGAAACAGGGCTCTATACTGTATACGTGTAAAGGAATACGCGGATGCTCCCAACCGTCAGTGTTGTACCTGGTGGGAAGGGAGTGCGCAAACAAGACAAACGTTAATAATTATAATAGAAATTAAAATATAACCATCTTTTACACAACGGAAACCTGTTAATGGTTTTTTTTTCCAGTATAACAGTTTAGGATGCTCTCATTTAAGTCTGAATCGGGATGGACAACGCCATTCATTGCAGGATAAAAGGACATATAGGAAGAACGGTACAATTTCTAAATGGCATTTACATGTTGAGACACAGGATGTCGCTGTTCTCCACAAAAAAATCTTTAGTGGGCTGGAAAATCTCAGCTCCTCCCTGATTCCGAGCTGACAGTTCAGTCCGAGTGCAGAGGAGGATGGCGGAATAGTCCTGGAGGCCCCGGGCGCCGATGTCCTGGATTGAAACCGGCTGGCGGGGATTTATGCAAGTATTCTCGTGTCTCACCAGCCACGCAAGTGCCGCTTAGTGTAACACCGCTTGGACCTGCCATGTCGGCGCCCAGACTAGGCGGCCCGGCGGGGAGGCAGCTGCTGCGTCTGGTGCTGCTGCAGGCGGCCTGGGCGGCGGGGAGCGGCCCGCTGCAGTACTCGGTGCCGGAGGAGGCCAAGGCCGGCACGCTGGTGGGCCGCCTGGCCCAGGACCTGGGGCTGGAGGCCGGGGAGCTGGCGGCGCGGAGGCTGCGGCTTGGGCGGGACGG